>NC_091308.1:49547509-49732509 GCF_038502225.1 Cherax quadricarinatus | reverse complement strand
TAAATGTTACCTTGTTCACACTCTAGCTGCATGTCAAATCACGCAGTTGGTCCTCTAACATGTTCACACAAGCCTCTTGGATGTGTATGACCCTAGCTCTCAAAACCTCCTTTACTCCTTTCTTCCTTCCCAGCCTTACTTAGGATGACCCCCTACCCCTCCACTCCAAATTTATTCACCCTCTTAGTCATCCAATAAAGAGTTTTATGCAGAGAGTGAGGCTCAGGCTATGTAGGAGAGAAGAGGGCTTTTTCCAGTAAAGCTAGGACTTAGACAGGGATGTGTGATATCATCATGGTTGTTTAATGTATTTATTGAAGGTTGTAATACACAAATAACCCGCACATAGAAGAGAGAAGCTTACAACGACGTTTCGGTCCGACTTGGACCATTTACAAAGTCACACGGTGACTTTGTAAATGGTCCAGTGTGACTTTGTAAATGGTCCAAGTCAGACCGAAACGTCGTCGTAAGCTTCTCTCTTCTATGTGCAGGTTATTTGTGTATCGTTCCAGTCACGGTATTGTGCCTTTTTTTTGTTATTTAAGGTTGCAATAAAAGTTCTTGGGTGTTGGGAAGAAGTATAATGATTCTAATATGAAGTGCAAGTTATTACAGTTACTCTGCTGCTGCTGATGACACAAGTTCTTTTGGGTGAATCTGAAGAGAAGTTGCAAAGGCTTGTAGAGAAATTTGGGAGGGTATGCAAAAGAAGGAAATTAAAAGTGTATATGAAAAAAAGTAAAGTGATGATAGTAATGAAAAGATTAGGCAATAAAAGACTAGATATCAGATTGGAGGAATTAGATCAGGTGCGTGTTCTAGTTTTCAAGAAAGAATCTCGGTTCTCAATCAGCATTACAGTTTTGGATCCTTAGGCTGTGGCATGAACTATGAAATGTATGAATGGTTTCTGCATTTGTCTTTAGAGGTTTGAGAAGGGCATTGTGTTTAAATAGTTTGATTTAGAAGGGTCCACCTCTATTGCAAATTGTGGGACCCATAGTCTCAGAGCAGTGGATAAAAAGGCTTTGAGGAATAATATTTTGGAATTTTTTTCTTGCAGCCATTTGATTTTTTTAATTGTGATAACTGCCGAGAGCTTTGGCTTATCAATGCAAACATTGTATTTGTTTTTAATTTATTTCCACCTCTTGTGTTATTTTTTCATTAATCGTGGAACCCAAAAGGACTACAAATGATGCTGTAAGTCAGAAATAGGCAAAGCAAAAATATATGATCATTTTCACGATAACAATGAATTCATCTAGTGGAAATCGAGGCTGAGAATGTGGAATAAATTATAGGAATGTATGAAAATTTGCTGTGTCTTTCTTTATTACAAAAAATCAGTAAAAAAATTATAGTATGATGTCTGTACTACTTATTACTACAAACTTGTGTGAATCTTTGCAGGGTAACTAGAAGACATTGGTCTTCTTGCTAAAAAGTCACTTGGAATAGAATGACACTTTATTGTAGATGAAATTTTTTTAAATGATTTTACAAGGTTTGGTTAAGGGTTCCTACCATTATTTCCAAGCTAAGAACTGTTACTTACATACAGCAGCTCATTTTAAAGCCTTTTTATTATTATGAGAGAGACAAATAGGGGGCTTTATTAGGTCATCTATGGAGTAAGGTGAGAGAACCTAACGTAGGGTTAAAGTGAGTGGTGTTGTGATGTGAGCGTCACCTGTACTTGCTGAGTGTCCCCATGTAGCATCCCTTGCACATCACCATAACACATGACACCTTGACCTAATTCTTGGCTTCACCACTTACTTTACCTAAATATAGTGTCTTGTCAACTTGTATGAACTCATAATAAAGGTTTGTTGTGAACCAAGTGACTTTCTACCATACTCATCCCCAACAGTGGTGTTTCTAGCTGAAGTTCTCACCAAAACTCTTACATCATCCTGAGTGCTTCACCGTAGTAACTGCTCATGTCTTTCCATTAGCTCTTTTCTTATGGCATATTGAACACTGGGTGTAGTGTTTAGCCACACACTTCAGTTATTGCATGAATATTGAACACTGGGTGTAGTGTGTAGCCACACACTTCATCCATCAAGTGGTCACTGAAGTATACAGGCTGTTGACCATCAAGTCAAGGTGACCCTAAAAAGAAGAAACTAAAAGTTTTTCTTCTATTCACATTTAGTAATTTATGTATATAGAAGAGGTTACCAGCCCCATACTTTCCAGCATTTTAGTTGCCTCTTACAACACAAATGTCTTACATAAGAAGGTTTCTTCTCACCCATGGAGATGTCTGATAATGATTTACACAATTTTTACCAATAACTCCTCTAAATATCATTGTTTATTATACAGTGGACCCCCGCATAACGATCACCTCCGAATGCGACCAATTATGTAAGTGTATTTATGTAAGTGCGTTTGTACGTGTATGTTTGGGGGGTCTGAAATGGACTAATCTACTTCACAATATTCCTTATGGGAACAAATTCGGTCAGTACTGGCACCTGAACATACTTCTGGAGTGAAAAAATATCGTTAACCGGGGGTCCACTGTATTATGATGATAAATAAGTCACCTGTGCAGCAAACCATTTATTTAAGAATTTATTTAATATTTTGGTGAATTTTGCATCTTTAAGGATGGGAAATATGGTATTTTGCTGTATTTCGTGATAATTTTCTGTATATACTTGATTGTAATGTTCAAAATTTTCAGGAAGTAAAGAAGAGTGGAACTTGGCGTCCTCAGTTAGACTTGTACAAGAAACAAGTTGCTGACTTACACCAGAAGTTGGCAGAGGAAGCCAAGAAGACTGATCGCCAGATTTTTGAGAATAAAAAACTGATGGAAAAAATGGAGGCCATTCTGCAAGAGAAAGATGTAAGATTATTTTATGTAAAATTAAAGTAATAACTTTCCTTCACTTACATTTTTAACATCTTAATTGTTATTATAATTTGTGTAAATCAGATTTTGCTATTTTCAGAAACTTTCAGAAAAAAATAATGGAAATTAAAGTTAGGTTTATGTACGAAATTAAACTTACTCTTATATATAAAACTTTATCATTCTATATTCTGAATTTGTGACACATGTTCTTACCTAACTCTGCAGTATAGCAATAGTAGTAGACTAATAGATAACTAGCTAAATAATACAAGAATAATAGGTACTGTAGTTATCTATTACTACCACTAGAGACTTTCAGTTTTAATGTTAATGGCAAGACACTGAGACCATAGCTGTAACTACTAGCAGGTAGTTACTGTAACTGCCAGTAGTTGTTACTGTAACTACCAGCAGGTTGTTACTGTAACTGCCAGTAGTTGTTACTGTAACTACCAGCAGGTTGTTACTGTAACTGCCAGTAGTTGTTACTGTAACTACCAGCAGGTTGTTACTGTAACTGCCAGTAGTTGTTACTGTAACTACCAGCAGGTTGTTACTGTAACTGCCAGTAGTTGTTACTGTAACTGCCAGTAGTTGTTACTGTAACTACCAGCAGGTTGTTACTGTAACTGCCAGTAGTTGTTACTGTAACTACCAGCAGGTTGTTACTGTAACTGCCAGTAGTTGTTACTGTAACTACCAGCAGGTTGTTACTGTAACTACCAGCAGGTTGTTACTGTAACTACCAGCAGGTTGTTACTGTAACTAGCAGGTTGTTACAGCAGGTTGTTACTGTAAATACCAGCAGGTTGTTACTGTAACTACCAGCAGGTTGTTACTGTAACTACCAGCAGGTTGTTACTGTAACTGCCAGCAGGTTGTTACTGTAACTGCCAGTAGTTGTTACTGTAACTACCAGCAGGTTGTTACTGTAACTGCCAGTAGTTGTTACTGTAACTACCAGCAGGTTGTTACTGTAACTACCAGCAGGTTGTTACTGTAACTGCCAGCAGGTTGTTACTGTAACTGCCAGTAGTTGTTACTGTAACTACCAGCAGGTTGTTACTGTAACTACCAGCAGGTTGTTACTGTAACTGCCAGTAGTTGTTACTGTAACTACCAGCAGGTTGTTACTGTAACTACCAGCAGGTTGTTACTGTAACTACCAGCAGGTTGTTACTGTAACTACCAGCAGGTTGTTACTGTACTAGCAGGTTATTGTAACTACTAGCAGGTTGTTATTGTAACTACTAGCAGGTTGTTACTGTACTAGCAGGTTGTTATTGTAACTACTAGCAGGTTGTTACTGTAACTGCCAGTAGTTGTTACTGTAACTACCAGCAGGTTGTTACTGTAACTACCAGCAGGTTGTTACTTTAACTACTTGTAGGTTGTCCAGCTGGTTATCACTAACTACTTGCAGGTTATTATTGTAACTATCAGCAAGTTATCACTAACAGCAGGTTATCACTAACTACCTGCAGGTTATTATTGTAACTATCAGCAAGTTATCACTAACAGCAGGTTATCACCAACAACCAGCAGGTTATCACTAACTACCTGCAGGGTATTATTGTAACTACCAGCAGGTTATCACTAACTACCTGCAGGTTATTATTGTAACTACCAGCAGGTTATCACTAACTACCTGCAGGTTATTATTGTAACTACCAGCAGGTTATCACTAACTACCTGCAGGTTATTATTGTAACTACCAGCAGGTTATCACTAACTACCTGCAGGTTATTATTGTAACTACCAGCAGGTTATCACAAATAGTAATCACTCTTCAAGCTATGTATGTTGACACATTACTCCAATATGTTTCTTTCATTAATTAGTGTTGTATCACCTGCATCAATTAATATTGACAACATTACTGTGTTCAGCGGCTGACCAAGGAACGTGATGCACTTAAGGAGAACATCGAAGAGTTGAAATGTCATGTGTCAACACTGACCTCACCAGACACTGCCTCCCGCCCTCCCTCTGACCTCTCAGACGTGGAGTTACTGGAAGTGGTTCCTCATGAAATCAGGTACAGTTATTGCACAAGCTATTGCATGAGCCTGGCCCATGACTGCACTTCAAGAGTAGTAACACTCTCAAAACTCACCAAAGGTATATCAGTGATTAAAGCAAAAAAAAAAGCACGATAACATGACTTGAACAGTACACAACTCATACATAGGATAAGAAACTTATGACGACATTTCGGTGACTAGTCGGTGGTCCAAGTTGGACGGAAACATCGTTATAAGTGTCTTTGTCTTACATGTTGATTATTTATGTAGTGTACACAATGATTAGTTGACTGTGGGAGGAATTTTAAATGGCCATGGTGAATACAGGAAAGAGTAAGGTTATGAGGATAACAAAAAGATTAGGTGATGAAAGATTGAATATCAGATTGGAGGGAGAGAGTATGGAGGAGGTGAACGTATTCAGATATTTGGGAGTGGACGTGTCAGCGGATGGGTCTATGAAAGATGAGGTGAATCATAGAATTGATGAGGGAAAAAGAGTGAGTGGTGCACTTAGGAGTCTGTGGAGACAAAGAACTTTGTCCTTGGAGGCAAAGAGGGGAATGTATGAGAGTATAGTTTTACCAACGCTCTTATATGGGTGTGAAGCGTGGGTGATGAATGTTGCAGCGAGGAGAAGGCTGGAGGCAGTGGAGATGTCATGTCTGAGGGCAATGTGTGGTGTGAATATAATGCAGAGAATTCGTAGTTTGGAAGTTAGGAGGAGGTGCGGGATTACCAAAACTGTTGTCCAGAGGGCTGAGGAAGGGTTGTTGAGGTGGTTCGGACATGTAGAGAGAATGGAGCGAAACAGAATGACTTCAAGAGTGTATCAGTCTGTAGTGGAAGGAAGGCGGGGTAGGGGTCGGCCTAGGAAGGGTTGGAGGGAGGGGGTAAAGGAGGTTTTGTGTGCGAGGGGCTTGGACTTCCAGCAGGCATGCGTGAGCGTGTTTGATAGGAGTGAATGGAGACAAATGGTTTTTAATACTTGACGTGCTGTTGGAGTGTGAGCAAAGTAACATTTATGAAGGGATTCAGGGAAACCGGCAGGCCGGACTTGAGTCCTGGAGATGGGAAGTACAGTGCCTGCACTCTGAAGGAGGGGTGTTAATGTTGCAGTTTAAAAACTGTAGTGTAAAGCACCCTTCTGGCAAGACAGTGATGGAGTGAATGATGGTGAAAGTTTTTCTTTTTCGGGCCACCCTGCCTTGGTGGGAATCGGCCGGTGTGATAAAAAAAAAAAAAAAAAAAATGGTTTAGATCTTCGAGGTTTCATTGTAATGTTTATCATTACCGGAGTGCACGTAGGACTCTCGGGAGCATTGTAAGTGTGTGTGTTTCCACATTAACAGTTCCTTGGGATTGTTTACTGGTGCTGGTTATTTCGACTTACTGTGCTAGTATTTCTTTGGTTTACTCTTGCTAGAAATCTTTTTATTGTTTTGTCACTTTTCTGTGAATGTTCTTGTGTGTTAATCTTTATTATTTTTTTCCCAATAATGGTGCATGACCAACTAAGCTAAGAATTTTTATTATCTCTAAACTACCTACCTTCCTTCCTCCCTGGCTACCTTCCTTCCTCCCTGGCTACCTTCCTTCCTCCCTGGCTACCTTCCTTCCTCCCTGGCTACCTTCCTTCCTCCCTGGCTACCTTCCTTCCTCCCTGGCTACCTTCCTTCCTCCCTGGCTACCTTCCTTCCTCCCTGGCTACCTTCCTTCCTCCCTGGCTACCTTCCTTCCTCCCTGGCTACCTTCCTTCCTCCCTGGCTACCTTCCTTCCTCCCTGGCTACCTTCCTTCCTCCTTGGCTACCTTCCTTCCTCCCTGGCTACCTTCCTTCCTCCCTGGCGACCTTCCTTCCTCCCTGGCTACCTTCCTTCCTCCCTGGCTACCTTCCTTCCTCCCTGGCTACCTTCCTTCCTCCCTGCCTACCTTCCTTCCTCCCTGGCTACCTTCCTTCCTCCCTGGCTACCTTCCTTCCTCCCTGGCTACCTTCCTTCCTCCCTGGCTACCTTCCTTCCTCCCTGGCTACCTTCCTTCCTCCTTGGCTACCTTCCTTCCTCCCTGCCTACCTTCCTTCCTCCCTGCCTACCTTCCTTCCTCCCTGGCTACCTTCCTTCCTCCCTGGCTACCTTCCTTCCTCCCTGGCTACCTTCCTTCCTCCCTGGCTACCTTCCTTCCTCCCTGCCTACCTTCCTTCCTCCCTGCCTACCTTCCTTCCTCCCTGGCTACCTTCCTTCCTCCCTGGCTACCTTCCTTCCTCCCTGGCTACCTTCCTTCCTCCCTGGCTACCTTCCTTCCTCCCTGGCTACCTTCCTTCCTCCCTGGCTACCTTCCTTCCTCCCTGGCTACCTTCCTTCCTCCCTGGCTACCTTACTTCCTCCCTGGCTACCTTCCTTCCTCCTTGGCTACCTTCCTTCCTCCCTGCCTACCTTCCTTCCTCCCTGCCTACCTTCCTTCCTCCCTGGCTACCTTCCTTCCTCCCTGGCTACCTTCCTTCCTCCCTGGCTACCTTCCTTCCTCCCTGGCTACCTTCCTTCCTCCCTGCCTACCTTCCTTCCTCCCTGGCTACCTTCCTTCCTCCCTGGCTACCTTCCTTCCTCCCTGGCTACCTTCCTTCCTCCCTGGCTACCTTCCTTCCTCCCTGGCTACCTTCCTTCCTCCCTGGCTACCTTCCTTCCTCCCTGGCTACCTACCTTCCTCCCTGGCTACCTTCCTTCCTCCCTGGCTATCTTCCTTCCTCCCTGGCTATCTTACTTCCTCCCTGGGTATCTTCCTTCCTCCCTGGCTACCTTCCTTCCTCCCTGCCTACCGTCCTTCCTCCCTGTCTACCGTCCTTCCTCCCTGGCTAACTTCCTTCCTCCCTGCCTACCTTCCTTCCTCCCTGCCTACCTTCCTTCCTCCCTGCCTACCTTCCTTCCTCCCTGGCTACCTTCCTTCCTTCCTGGCTACCTTCCTTCCTTCCTGGCTACCTTCCTTCCTTCCTGGCTACCTTCCTTCCTCCCTGGCTACCTTCCTTCCTCCCTGGCTACCTTCCTTCCTCCCTGGCTATCTTCCTTCCTCCCTGGCTATCTTCCTTCCTCCCTGGCTACCTTCCTTCCTCCCTGGCTACCTTCCTTCCTTCCTTCCTGGCTACCTTCCTTCCTTCCTTCCTCCCTGGCTACCTTCCTTCCTTCCTTCCTCCCTGGCTACCTTCCTTCCTTCCTCCCTCCCTGGCTACCTTCCTTCCTTCCTCCCTCCCTGGCTACCTTCCTTCCTTCCTCCCTCCCTGGCTACCTTCCTTCCTTCCTCCCTCCCTGGCTACCTTCCTTCCTTCCTCCCTCCCTGGCTACCTTCCTTCCTTCCTCCCTCCCTAGCTACCTTCCTTCCTTCCTCCCTCCCTGGCTACCTTCCTTCCTTCCTCCCTCCCTGACTACCTTCCTTCCTTCCTCCCTCCCTGGCTACCTTCCTTCCTTCCTTCCTCCCTCCCTGGCTACCTTCCTTCCTCCCTCCCTGGCTACCTTCCTTCCTTCCTTCCTCCCTCCCTGGCTACCTTCCTTCCTTCCTTCCTGCCTACCTTCCTTCCTCCCTGCCTACCTTCCTTCCTCCCTGCCTACCTTCCTTCCTCCCTGCCTATCTTCCTTCCTCCCTGGCTACTTTCCTTCCTTCCTGGCTACCTTCCTTCCTTCCTGGCTACCTTCCTTCCTTCCTGGCTACCTTCCTTCCTTCCTTCCTGGCTACCTTCCTTCCACCCTGGCTACCTTCCTTCCTCCCTGGCTACCTTCCTTCCTCCCTGGCTACCTTCCTTCCTTCCTCCCTGGCTACCTTCCTTCCTTCCTCCCTGCTACCTTCCTTCCTTCCTCCCTGGCTACCTTCCTTCCTTCCTCCCTGGCTACCTTCCTTCCTTCCTCCCTGGCTACCTTCCTTCCTTCCTGGCTACCTTCCTTCCTTTCTGGCTACCTTCCTTCCTTTCTGGCTACCTTCCTTCCTTTCTGGCTACCTTCCTTCCTTCCTGGCTACCTTCCTTCCTTCCCAGCTACCTTCCTTCCTTCCTTCCTTCCCAGCTACCTTCCTTCCTTCCTTCCCAGCTACATTCCTTCCTTCCTGGCTACCTTCCTTCCTTCCTGGCTACCTTCCTTCCTTCCCAGCTACCTTCCTTCCTTCCTGGCTACCTTCCTTCCGTCCCAGCTACCTTCCTTCCTTCCTTCCTTCCCAGCTACCTTCCTTCCTTCCTTCCTTCCCAGCTACCTTCCTTCCTTCCTTCCCAGCTACCTTCCTTCCTTCCTTCCTTCCCAGCTACCTTCCTTCCTTCCTGGCTACCTTCCTTCCTTTCTTCCTGGCTACCTTCCTTCCTTTCTTCCTGGCTACCTTCCTTCCTTTCTTCCTGGCTACCTTCCTTCCTTTCTTCCTGGCTACCTTCCTTCCTTCCTTCCTTCCTGGCTACCTTCCTTCCTTCCTTCCTTCCTGGCTACCTTCCTTCCTTCCTTCCTTCCTGGCTACCTTCCTTCCTTCCTTCCTGGCTACCTTCCTTCCTTCCTGGCTACCTTCCTTCCTTCCTGGCTACCTTCCTTCCTTCCTGGCTACCTTCCTTCCTTCCTTCCTGGCTACCTTCCTTCCTTCCTTCCTGGCTACCTTCCTTCCTTCCTTCCTGGCTACCTTCCTTCCTTCCTGGCTACCTTCCTTCCTTCCTGGCTACCTTCCTTCCTTCCTTCCTGGCTACCTTCCTTCCTTCCTTCCTGGCTATCTTCCTTCCTTCCTTCCTGGCTACCTTCCTTCCTTCCTTCCTGGCTACCTTCCTTCCTTCCTTCCTGGCTACCTTCCTTCCTTCCTTCCTGGCTACCTTCCTTCCTTCCTTCCTGGCTACCTTCCTTCCTGGCTACCTTCCTTCCTTTCTTCCTGGCTACCTTCCTTTCTTTCTTCCTGGCTACCTTCCTTCCTTTCTTCCTGGCTACCTTCCTTTCTTTCTTCCTGGCTACCTTCCTTCCTTTCTTCCTGGCTACCTTCCTTCCTTTCTTCCTGGCTACCTTCCTTCCTTTCTTCCTGGCTACCTTCCTTCCTTTCTTCCTGGCTACCTTCCTTCCTTTCTTCCTGGCTACCTTCCTTCCTTTCTTCCTGGCTACCTTCCTTTCTTCCTGGCTACCTTCCTTCCTTTCTTCCTGGCTACCTTCCTTCCTGGCTACCTTCCTTCCTTCCTTTCTGGCTACCTTCCTTCCTTTCTTCCTGGCTTCCTTCCTTCCTGGCTACCTTCCTTCCTGGCTACCTTCCTTCCTTCTTGGCTACCTTCCTTCCTTCTTGGCTACCTTCCTTCCTTCTTGGCTACCTTCCTTCCTCCCTGGCTACCTTCCTTCCTTTCTTCCTGGCTACCTTCCTTCCTTTCTTCCTGGCTACCTTCCTTTCTTCCTGGCTACCTTCCTTCCTTTCTTCCTGGCTACCTTCCTTCCTTTCTTCCTGGCTACCTTCCTTCCTTTCTTCCTGGCTACCTTCCTTTCTTCCTGGCTACCTTCCTTCCTTCCTTTCTGGCTACCTTCCTTCCTTTCTTCCTGGCTTCCTTCCTTCCTGGCTACCTTCCTTCCTGGCTACCTTCCTTCCTTCTTGGCTACCTTCCTTCCTTCTTGGCTACCTTCCTTCCTCCCTGGCTACCTTCCTTCCTTTCTTCCTGGCTACCTTCCTTCCTTTCTTCCTGGCTACCTTCCTTCCTTTCTTCCTGGCTACCTTCCTTCCTTTCTTCCTGGCTACCTTCCTTTCTTCCTGGCTACCTTCCTTCCTTTCTTCCTGGCTACCTTCCTTCCTGGCTACCTTCCTTCCTTCCTTTCTGGCTACCTTCCTTCCTTTCTTCCTGGCTACCTTCCTTCCTGGCTTCCTTCCTCCCTGGCTACCTTCCTTCCTCCCTGCCTACCTTCCTTCCTCCCTGGCTACCTTCCTTCCTCCCTGGCTACCTTCCTTCCTCCCTGGCTACCTTCCTTCCTCCCTGGCTACCTTCCTTCCTCCCTGCCTACCTTCCTTCCTCCCTGCCTACCTTCCTTCCTCCCTGGCTACCTTCCTTCCTCCCTGGCTACCTTCCTTCCTCCCTGGCTACCTTCCTTCCTCCCTGGCTACCTTCCTTCCTCCCTGGCTACCTTCCTTCCTCCCTGGCTACCTTCCTTCCTCCCTGGCTACCTTCCTTCCTCCCTGGCTACCTTACTTCCTCCCTGGCTACCTTCCTTCCTCCTTGGCTACCTTCCTTCCTCCCTGCCTACCTTCCTTCCTCCCTGCCTACCTTCCTTCCTCCCTGCCTACCTTCCTTCCTCCCTGGCTACCTTCCTTCCTCCCTGCCTTCCTTCCTTCCTTCCTGGCTACCTTCCTTCCTGGCTACCTTCCTTCCTTCCTTCCTTCCTGGCTACCTTCCTTCCTTCCTTCCTGGCTACCTTCCTTCCTTCCTGGCTACCTTCCTTCCTTCCTTCCTGGCTACCTTCCTTCCTGGCTACCTTCCTTCCTGGCTACCTTCCTTCCTTTCTTCCTGGCTACCTTCCTTTCTTTCTTCCTGGCTACCTTCCTTCCTTTCTTCCTGGCTACCTTCCTTCCTTTCTTCCTGGCTACCTTCCTTTCTTTCTTCCTGGCTACCTTCCTTCCTTTCTTCCTGGCTACCTTCCTTCCTTTCTTCCTGGCTACCTTCCTTCCTTTCTTCCTGGCTACCTTCCTTCCTTTCTTCCTGGCTACCTTCCTTTCTTCCTGGCTACCTTCCTTCCTTTCTTCCTGGCTACCTTCCTTCCTGGCTACCTTCCTTCCTTCCTTTCTGGCTACCTTCCTTCCTTTCTTCCTGGCTACCTTCCTTCCTTTCTTCCTGGCTTCCTTCCTTCCTGGCTACCTTCCTTCCTGGCTACCTTCCTTCCTTCTTGGCTACCTTCCTTCCTTCTTGGCTACCTTCCTTCCTTCTTGGCTACCTTCCTTCCTTCTTGGCTACCTTCCTCCCTGGCTGGGTACCTTCCTCCCTGGCTACCTTTCTCCCTGGCTACCTTCCTTCCTACTTGGCTACCTTCCTTCCTTCGTTCCTTACTGCTACCCAAAATTAATATTGCTTCCAGTGTTCGCTTTTAAAAGAAATAATTCTTCTGAAATGTCAGAGAATCTTTTTCTGAAGGTAATGACACCAAAAGTACAAAATTTGATGGAAAACATTTAGAATTATGCAGCCACAAAGCGGTCTGGGCACAACTTGTGCACTGGTGATTTTGCCGACTTTGAGTCCTATTTTAAGTCATTTCCATTGCTCCATTAGCCCAAATTCTAAGTCATTTTGCAAGTATTGCTTCCATTCTATCAACTGAGCACAAGAAACCATCTTTTCAACTATTGCAAATTCCTTATGAAGTGCATGGAAATCAATTTGTCCAGTTTTATGCAAAATTCTAAAAATAATTTAAAAGTATTGTGCAAAATAACAGTGTAGGCATTTTTAGCACTAAAATAGCATTTTCTCTGTTCATTAATCACATCTGCAGCCTCTCTTGTACCACTCTTGTCTTCCATTATGAACTCACGTTCACTCAAGACAAAAGATTTACTGGGTAATAAATTGTAACTAGGAATGATTGGTCATGGTTTATGAAATCTTGATAATTAAATGAGACCGATCAAAACCCCGTAAAACAGACTGGGGGTTGTATGGGGGCCTCGCCTTTCCTCTGGGATATTGGCAAAACTCAAATATTTCCATTACTTTGAACCCAGTTTCAAGGTACTACTGGTCCTGGAACCAATAAAAATTATCTATATTTCAGTAGCATGTCTTCCATTTTATCAAATGGTACCAAGAAATATCCAGTAAAACCATAAAAATAAATCCTAGAAAACACTTTAAAGTCTATATTTAAACCAAACAGAGTTTTGCTTTTCCTATCACGTACCTGTGAAGGCTTACTCAGCCCTGTAAGATCTAAAGTTGGTCTTACCAAGGCTGGCTCCTCCTTAGGAAAATTAATGAATAGAAAAAGAATAATAACATACATATATATTAACACTTTATTGTTATAATTGAAAATATAAAATACAGTGGACCCTCGAATTTAGTAGTGCCATTTCTGTATGCAAAACTATTTTTATTATCTATAAAATGTATTTCTTGTTTATATTTCCCATAGGAATTAATGTAAATCCAATTAAACCATTCCAGACACACAAAATTATTAACAAAAAATACATTTTATAGATAAAAATAGTTTTGCATACAGAAACGGAACTACTAAATTCGAGGGTCCACTGTATTTAAATATGAACTTTTATCCTACTTGAAAGAAAAATGAAAAATAAAATATAAAAATATCTGAATTCAACGCTAATATGTACAGTTAGACTGGGGTGTCTGGCTGATGTTGACACCGTGTATTGTAGAAATTGTAGCCGTTACTGATGATGGGGGCGGTCACAGCTGTTGAGTGACAACTCAACGACTAGTTCATCACAGAGTCTCTAGCCTTGAATAATCCATCAAGATGATAGGAAAGCAGGTCTTTCATCACTGCAAAGATGAGGGGTAGTTGTCTGGGGTTGGCTACACTCAGGTATGTAGATAAAAAGGTGACGTCCCAGAATTCATGTAAAGTTTGTCTCCTTCAACACTGTTTCTTTGGTTGCCAGATGACCCAAGCTAACATTCCAAGCTAGAAAGAGACAAAAGTTACACACTGCTTAAGAAATCACTCTCCATGATAAGTAAAGCATTTAAAAGACTGGTGAAGATTGAAATGCAAAACCTGGAAATCAAGGCAGAATGAACTACGTCCTAGAATTGGTTAAAAGTGAAGCTTTTAACCAATATATCCATTAAAAACAGGAGCAGAGGCTTTTACTTACAGTTGTGCTGGGAGCTGTGAGTCAAGTGATTACCATTTGGTCGGAGCCCCACACGTCACCTTTCCAGGTGGAGAAAGGGGGGGGATAGCAGGAGCTAGACTGACCCTACCTTAACAAGCAGACGGGCAATCAAACTATCGTCACCATATACTCGCTCGCTACTCCTATCTGTTGAACTTTTCCCTCACAGTACCACATGTGGGTAGGATTTTTTTATACTGTGCACACACTATACAGACCCATTTCCTCATATCCTTGCCAAAATTTATCGTTCACAGCTTATCTGAGTGAGCTGAGCTTGTGGCATAGAACCACGTCAGGGACCTTGGCCTCAACAAGGTAGTTTTGTGTGATGACCACTGAAAGGCTTAATGTCTACTAAAGGTCCTGTGAAAAGCTTTGGTTATTTACACTGTGCATATTTATATTGGCTTGGAGCACAACCCCATAATTTAAGACAAACTAAAGAATTTCTTTAAAAGTATACTTGATATGTAAAGGACCTTAATGGAAATTAGTCACTTTGCCTGACTTTTTGGGATTATCCTTTGTTTCCTACACATATGCTGCTATGTATGATAATCTGTGTAAATGTATTTATGTATACCGGAATAAACTTACTTATGCCATGAGCAAATCTCTCTTCAGAACATCATTGTTACTTTGATTAATGATATTTCAAGAGATGAACTCTTTGAAACAAAGTTCACACAATTATTAATGTTTTAGGTACTGAATTAGCAGTAGGTACAGATTCACAACTTACCAGATCTTCTAGAACCTAATGCTCAAGAATGTTTGTAAGACTAGAACCTAATACTGAAGAATGTGTATTTGTAAGACTAGAACCTAATACTGAAGAATGTGTATTTGTAAGACTAGAACCTAATGCTGAAGAATGTGTGTTTGTAAGACTAGAACCTAATACTGAAGAATGTGTATTTGTAAGACTAGAACTTAATGCTGAAGAATGTGTGTTTGTAAGACTAGAACTTAATGCTGAAGAATGTGTGTTTGTAAGACTAGAACTTAATGCTGAAGAATGTGTGTTTGTAAGACTAGAACTTAATGCTGAAGAATGTGTGTTTGTAAGACTAGAACTTAATACTGAAGAATGTGTGTTTGTAAGACTAGAACTTAATGCTGAAGAATGTGTGTTTGTAAGACTAGAACTTAATGCTGAAGAATGTGTGTTTGTAAGACTAGAACTTAATGCTGAAGAATGTGTGTTTGTAAGACTAGAACTTAATACTGAAGAATGTGTGTTTGTAAGACTAGAACTTAATGCTGAAGAATGTGTGTTTGTAAGACTAGAACTTAATGCTGAAGAATGTGTGTTTGTAAGACTAGAACTTAATACTGAAGAATGTGTGTTTGTAAGACTAGAACTTAATGCTGAAGAATGTGTGTTTGTAAGACTAGAACTTAATACTCAAGAATGTGTGTTTGTAAGACTAGAACTGAAGAATGTGTGTTTGTAAGACTAGAACTTAATACTGAAGAATGTGTGTTTGTAAGACTAGAACTTAATGCTGAAGAATGTGTGTTTGTAAGACTAGAACTTAATACTCAAGAATGTGTGTTTGTAAGACTAGAACTTAATGCTGAAGAATGTGTGTTTTTTGAGACTAGAACTTAATACTGAAGAATGTGTGTTTGTAAGACTAGAACTTAATACTGAAGAATGTGTGTTTGTAAGACTAGAACTTAATGCTGAAGAATGTGTGTTTGTAAGACTAGAACTTAATGCTGAAGAATGTGTGTTTGTAAGACTAGAACTTAATGCTGAAGAATGTGTGTTTGTAAGACTAGAACTTAATGCTGAAGAATGTGTGTTTGTAAGACTAGAACTTAATGCTGAAGAATGTGTGTTTGTAAGACTAGAACTTAATGCTGAAGAATGTGTGTTTGTAAGACTAGAACTTAATGCTGAAGAATGTGTGTTTGTAAGACTAGAACTTAAGGCTGAAGAATGTGTGTTTGTAAGACTAGAACTTAATGCTGAAGAATGTGTGTTTGTAAGACTAGAACTTAATGCTGAAGAATGTGTGTTTGTAAGACTAGAACTTAATACTGAAGAATGTGTGTTTGTAAGACTAGAACTTAATGCTGAAGAATGTGTGTTTGTAAGACTAGAACTTAATACTGAAGAATGTGTGTTTGTAAGACTAGAACTTAATGCTGAAGAATGTGTGTTTGTAAGACTAGAACTTAATGCTGAAGAATGTGTGTTTGTAAGACTAGAACCTAATACTGAAGAATGTGTGTTTGTAAGACTAGAACCTAATACTGAAGAATGTGTGTTTGTAAGACTAGAACCTAATACTGAAGAATGTGTGTTTGTAAGACTAGAACTTAATGCTGAAGAATGTGTGTTTGTAAGACTAGAACTTAATGCTGAAGAATGTGTGTTTGTAAGACTAGAACTTAATACTGAAGAATGTGTGTTTGTAAGACTAGAACTGAAGAATGTGTGTGTACATACATACTACATTACTACATAAGAATAAATGCATATTTATGGATGGTTTTGTTAGTTTACTGTATTGTCCTTGTTGCAGAATAATTGTCCTTGATGCAACATAATTGTCCTTGATGCAACATAATTATCCTTGATGCAACATAAATGTCCTTGATGTAGCATAATTGTCTGTGATGCAACATAATTGTCCTTGATGCAACATAAATGTCCTTGATGCAACATAAATGTCCTTGATGCAAAATAATTGTCCTTGATGCAACGTAAATGTCCTTGATGCAATATAATTGTCCTTGATGTAACATAATTGTCCTTGTTGCAAAATAGTCTCTGATGCTACATAGTTGTCCTTGTGTCCTTGATGCAACATAATAGACCTTGTGTGTCCTTGATGCCACATAATCCAATTTCATAAAATTTTCTTTGTCTTCTGTCATATTACAGGAGGTCAGAGAATGTCATTTTTTTTTTTAACACACTGGCCATCTCCTTATAAGGCAATGTGAACCGATTAAAAGAAACACTTTCACCATCACTCACTCCATCACTGTCTTACCAGAGACATGCTGACACTGCAGCACAGATGCTCCTCCAAACTGCAGTATTCCCACCCTTCTTTCAGAGTACTGGCACTGTATTTCCCACCTCCAGGACTCAAGTCTGGCTAACTGGTTTCCTTGAATTCCTTCATAAATGTTACCTTGCTCACACACTAACAGTACATCAAGTCATGAAAACTGTTTGCCTCCATTCACTCCTGTGTAACTTTTACATATGCATACAAAACCTTTACTCCCACTTCGCCTCCCACCTTTCCGAGGGTGACCCCTACCCCACCATCCCTCCACTACAGATTTACACTCTCCAAGTCATCTTATTTTACTCTACCTCTCTTAAGTGACCAGACCACCTCAGCCCAGAGATATTCACTTAGAGATATTCACACCACACATTGCCCTCAGACATTACATCGCCACTGCCTCCAGCCTCCTTGCTACAACATTCACAACCCAAGCTTCACACCCATATAAGAGTGTTGGTATGACTATACTCTGATACATTTTCCTCGTTTCCACAGGTGCTTCAATGCACCAAACACTTTTTTCTCCCTTGTCAATTTTATGGTTCACCTCATCTTTCATAGACCCATCTGCTGACAAGTCTACTCCCAAATATCTGAACACACACACTGCCTCCATATCCCCTACCTCCAATCTGATATCCAGTCGTTCGATACCTATTTCTTTTCTTTTATTTATTTATTTTTTTTTTATTCTCACCGCCCTGCTCTTTCCTCTGTTCACTTTTGATTTCCTTTTACATCCCCACCAACCTTGGTAACTTCTCATCAGAATCTCATAAAAGCATTGTGTCATTGGCAAAAAGCAACTGCAACAACTCCCACTGTGTATTAAATTCTTTATCTCTTAATCCCACATCTCTCTCTAACACCCGAGCATTCATTTCTTTTACAACTTTGTTTATAAATTTGTTAAACAACCATGGTGACATCTCTTCTACATACCCTAACCCTCACTGTCCTCGTAAAAACTCTTAACTGCTGTCACAAACCTACCATCTGTTCCATGTACTTGAAACATTTGCCTACCAACCCTATCATATGCCTTTTCTAAATTCATAAATGCAATGAAAACATTCTTACCATCATCTAAATATTGTTCACTTACATGTTTCAGTGTAAACACTTGGTCCACACATTCCCTACCCTTCTCTCAATCTCTTTCTTACTCTCCATGTATTCCACCCTCTGTATATCACTTCTACCTTGTAAAAGCCTCTCATATACTAACTTTTTTCTCACTTACCCCTCCTTTACCTCATTGTTCCACCAGTCGGTCCTCTTCCCTCCCACATCCACCCTCCTAACTCCACAAACTTCTGCTGCACACACTAACTGTACTCTTAAAACTACTCCATACCTCTATGACCTCCTCTTCATTACCTATACTCTCTCTCTCCAGCACATCTTTCTCCCAACAGTTATAATAAAATAATAAGATCTATATTTACTACAAGTACATGCACTAACTGTCTCTTTCTTTACTGTATTAACTTTCACTTCTCACATATTCACTGATGTCATACTCTCTGTCCCCCTTCTACCTCTTACTCTCACTGTAGCTACAGCTAAATAATGATCTGATATGTCTGTTGCCCCTCTATAAACATGCACATCCAGGAGTCTACCCTTGCTCCTGGCATTTTAGTCACCTCCTACGACACGCATGGCTTATGGAGGTAGAATTCTATTCCACTTCCCCATGGAGATAAGAGGAGATAGACAAGAACAAGAACTAATAATAAAATAGAAAACCCAGAGGGTTGTACATGCATGAGTAGTGTGGCCCAAGTGTAAGTAGAAGTAGCAAGACGTACCTGAAATCTTGCATGTTTATGTGACGGAAAAAAAAATTGTTGTTTACATGTAATAATATATTGTTAAGCACGAAAGAAAGTATCTAAGACTTATTTTAATCCACATAGTCCTTGAATTTATACATTTATATTCCTTTTTTTTCTGTAACTAATCATTCAGCACTACTGCTACTCCTTCCTTAGCTCTGACTCAGATACACCTGACTTAATCCCATTAACTTTTCCTGCTGAAACTCCCCTACTCCCTTCAGCATTGTTTTGCTTAGAGCCTAGACATCCAACTTCTTTTTATTCATAACATTCAAAATCATTTCTTTCTTATCATCTGTACTACATCTATTCACATTCTGTTATCTTCAGTAATTTTATAAGATTATTTTACCTTTTCATTCTTGAGAAGCATTGAACACAGGGATATTAACATCTACAATACCTGTGCATGTTTCCAGAGAGAAGCTGATGCGACTGCAGCATGAAAATAGCATGTTGAAGCAGAGAGCAGCTGAGGGTGGCAGCCGTGAACAATTGCCTGTTCTTCAAACTCTGGTATCAGACTTACAGGAGCGCCAGAATTCCTTGACTCAGGAGAACAGGTGGGATTCGAAAGGAGACTTAGGTTACTCAAAATACAAGCTCAGTGAAGAGTGTATCACCCCTCCAGCTTTCACTAATTACTCCTTCTTAGATGCGTATTTAAGTGTTGATCCCAATAGGAAGATGAAATTATTTAAGAGAAATTTGAAATGGGCAAGTGAATCTGACTTGCTAATTTTGCGTCAACCTAAAGGACTGCTGCCAACTAATTTCTTGACTTCAACTTTACCTTTGCAACAACCTAGATCTCTTCCTCCTCTGTCTGTTGCTTCCTCTTCCTTTGCCACACAGACAAGTAAAGAGAGCCCAATTGTTATTCACCACATTCATGAGTTTAAAATGTCACCATCACCAACAAATGAAGATAGTGGTTGTTGTCGCACTTCACCCAGCAGCTGTGAAGGCTGTGAAGATACAGGCTGTACCAGTGCTCATTCACCAGATTATTCTGGCACAATGGATTCTGGTATCTCAGGAATTTACTCAAACACCTTAGAATCAGGGATGTCTGGAGTGTTCCGCTGCTTGAGTCCTGTTATTCCTTCCATAGTTGAAGAATGTACAACCCATCACATGACAGACATTCTGCCAGCGTTAGGTGGTCATCGAGTGTCATCTCCATCAGTGATGCATCACTCCCACCCAGCACACACTTCTTGTCTCAACTGTTGTTCTCCTCATGTCTCCCAAGGAGATGAGAATGGTGATGGCAGTAGCAAAGAAATAGGAAAAGCTAGTTGTGTATCTCCATTACCCCCTCCACGTCCCCATACTGTGTGTTCATTAAGCTCTCCTTACAAGTATTCCCAAAGGACCTCACCCAGCTCTATATCTTCACTGCGACAGTTACCTGTCTCTCAAGCTTTATCACCACATTTAAGTTCCTCCTCGTCAGTGTTTCCTCTACCTTCTATATATCTTCCATCAACAGTGGTAGACCTCTCTCTTGTTTATACTCAATCAAATAAATCTTTATTATCTAAACCAGCACTGGGGGGAGAGCCTCAGTGTTCCCCTCATACATCATCAAACTCCTTGACATCTCCCACTTACTCATCTCTGAACCCCTTGCCAGTATCTTCTCCACAAGGTCGTAGGACAAGTTCAGGTTTTCCTTGGTCTTCACTCCCGCCTGAATCCCCTACTCCTCACAACTCTCCACGCTTGCCTAATAGCATTAATGCCACTCGTAACAGATCTTGTAAAAATTCATCTTTACATAATGAGACTGCCACAAATATCAGAGAGATTCCAGTTACACAAAATAGTCTTGTAAGTAGGGCTAATAGTCCAGAAAAAGAGAGTAGGTCTTACCAAGAATTGAATAAATATAGTTTAGAGTCGGGAAGTAATAAGAATATTTTAGTAAGTAGTGCAGTTTCCTCTGATTCCTATGTACCACCAACTTCGAGGAATAGAGTAGTATCCGAGGAAAGCTCGAAGAGGCTGCCTAGTACTAATGTACCTCAATTATCAGAGAATAATTCAAGTAAAGTTGGACGAAATAAGGATAGTGAAAAGATTTTTGATAATACTGTGTTACATTTTCCTGCTGAAAAGAGAGAATTGATGGTAAAAAGCGAGAATGTCAGTATTTCTCAGATGTCAAATAATAAGTCTTCTACAGAGGTCAAAAGTGATAAAACACAAGTGATGTTACCTAAGGCAGGAGGAGGCTCATCTCTTGCCAGCAGTGTTGACAAAGAGAGTAAACCAGTGGTAGAAGCTTCAGAAGATCTTAGAGTGCATAATTCCTCTGGATATAAATATCCTGCTGTTGTTAGAAGCAACAATAGTGCCATGCCAGTCTCCATTTCGAAAAATACCTATACTCCTACAACTGTTAAGAAAGTTAATGGAAAAGAAAAAAATTATCCTAAAAGCAATCTTATCTCCAAGAACAGTTCAGCAGCAGGAAGCAGCAACCAAGGATCACCACCACATACTAAGTCTGGTAATCATGTCAAATTCTCTGAGCCTGTGGTAAGCCAAGTCACTCACAGTCATCATGAAACTATCCCAAACCACTACTCTCCAGCTTCTCCTAGAGAACGAATGCTTGCAGTCAGAAGTAAATCACTTCGAAAAACCATACCTTTAAAAACTGCCACTACTAAACAGGAGTTTCTGAAAAGTAAGAAAAGTACCCCAGAGATCACCTTGCTTAGTGACACACTTTTCACTCACTTTGAAGTGTCTCCCAAGCCTCTGCATCAGAGGTTGGAAAGAGACTTGGTTCCCTCCACTACTGATACAGATACTGACCTGGAAACTCTAGAACGAAAGTTAACTTTAGGAATGTACTCTGCTCCTCTTGTAAGTTCAGAATCCTGTGCTTCATTTAGTCAGGATGACGGTGATGAAGACCCGTCTGCAACAGATTATTGCACAGATAATGCCTCTGATATGGATGAATATAACCCAAACCAGTTCAAGGTTTACAGTGATAATCGGCATCATAGCAAAGCAAACATAAATAATGTTGAAGGATCTAGGATCCTGGAAGGAAACAATGTTACAGCTTTAAGTGAGAGAACAAGTGCACCAACGCTTTCTCATACATACACCTTCTTTCGCAGACAGAGCAAAGCAAAGAAGCAAAGAAAAGTGGCAGTCAAGGAGTCATTACCACTAGCTATTAGTGGTGGAGTTGTGAAACCTAAAAACAAAACAGCCAAACACATGGTGGCCGAGACATTTAATGCAATGTTTACTCTTTGTACACCATAATAGTTTATGACTCAGTAATGAAAGTTGAAGAATTGTAATGAATCCAGTGACTGATGCATGTGCTCTGGCATGTGTGGTTGTGCCAGTGACTGATGCATGTGCTCTGGCATGTGTGGTTGTGCCAGTGACTGATGCATGTGCTCTGGCATGTATGGTTGTGCAAAACTCCATGTATTGATGAGTGCCTTCATGACATGCACTCACTATTGTCACACTCAGAACTAGCTCAGTATACTGTTGTGCTCAGTACTGTCACACTCAGAACTAGCTCAGTATACTGTTGTGCTCAGTACTGTCACACTCAGAACTAGCTCAGTATACTGTTGTGCTCAGTACTGTCACACTCAGAACTAGCTCAGTATACTGTTGTGCTCAGTACTGTCACACTCAGAACTAGCTCAGTATACTGTTGTGCTCAGTACTGTCACACTCAGAACTAACTAAAATACTGTTATGCTCAGTACTGTCACGCTCAGAACAAACTCAGTATACTGTTGTGCTCAGTACTGCTACTCTCAGAACTAACTCAATATACTGTTGTGTTCAATACTGTTACATTCAGAACAAACTCAGCGGTTGTGGTAACATTATCAACATGTCACTCTTCATCTTCACGATGCAAACTTCACCACGTAAATACACAAATTTCAGATTATACCTTACAAGACAAACATTTTATATGACATAAATTCTTCTTTCTACTAGATCATCTTAACTTAATAATGAGCAACTAACCTAAACTCTGACATTGCTTATTATTTGGCATTTAAATCTCGGTGGATATATTTATGTAATGATTCTTTGCCTGCCTTCAGCTGTCTTATTCTAATGTATTCTGCTCTTCTAGTCATGATTCTGTCTTAACAGCAGCTCTTTAGGTTGTAACCTCAGCAATATCTTCTAAGTGCAGTCACTTAGACATATTATTTTTTTGAAATAGTTTAAAATTAGTAAGCTCGGCTTACTATCGCCCATACAACTAGTCATACATGAAGTGTTATTACAACATTTAGCCTTGTGGTGCTCTTATGCATATTACTATGTAAGACTTTAAAGTGCAGTGTTGTGCCAAACATAGATGTAATGTTGCATCATCTATGCTCTTCACTCTAGGTAAAATACACTTTGTTTTTGCTTAACTAACCAACTTCTATTAGTACATTTTGAAATGTACACAAATGACATTTACCATTGTCATCTCTGTTAGATACTCATTAACTGTTGTGCAAAATTATTGGAAGTCGGTACATTTTGTTGCTGACATTTTGTATTATTAAATGTCATAGTGTTACCTAAGGTGAGCTGGATGGTGCTCACCTGCAGGTGTTAACAATGAAGGTTTAGCTTGATTAATACTGTGCAGCTTGTGTGAGCTTCAAGTGTTGAGCTTTCTGCTCTACATTTGTCTAGGTCAGCAGTAGAGCCTCCTGCTCTACAATTGTCCAGGCCAGCAGTAGAGCTTTCTACTCTGTAGCTGCTTAGGTCAGCAGTAGAGCAGAGTCAGCAATATTGCTTTCCTTTTGTTATTAACAAATTATTATATGACTGAATCAGTAATTGTTATTTGTACTGTATTTAGTTAACATATTTTAAGTTGAACAGATATTTTACTTAGCATGTTAAGTTATTTATGAGTTATCTTGACCAGTTATTAAAATAATATGGAGCTAAATTTTTGCACTGCATGTGAAGTATGGCTGATCAATGTCTTCATGTCACTCAGTAATGAAGATGTGCTAGCATGATTTATGAAGCTATAATAACATAAGGTGCAGCCTTGTGCCATGCCCTCGTGTATTGCACAAGTTTGTTCTTACATCTTGGAAAATTAATGTTTTCATTAGGATTTACAAATCAAGGCAATTTTACCTTTTATTAGTAGCTAAAATTAGAAGTTATATAATTTATTCAATATTATAATTACTAGATCCAAAAGGAAATTCATTTCTAGCCTCTCTCTAGGAATCTCAGGAGTGAAGCGCTCCTAGTCTCGCCATAATGAAATAGCAACATTCTACTGATGTAAGAATATTATGAAAACACTTCCTAAGCAGATTTTCAAAACTTATTGATCAAATTTTTTTGATTATATAACAAGTTTACTAGCAAAATGAATATCATAATACAAATGTTATATATGCATAATAGAAAGTTAACAAATTTTTTCAGGAAACAATCTTATATTTGAAGGCTGAGGGAAGGAAGGGAAAAGGGAAGGAAGGGAAAGGGAAGGAAGGGAAAGGGAAGGAAGGGAAAGGGAAGGCAGGGGCCAGTCCAAGGCTGGGCTCTGGGAGTAGAAAAACTCTTGGAACTCAGTATCAAAGACAGATGTACACTAAGTACTGTATTACAAGATAGAGTATTAGAGGTACTAAAGAAGCCCAGGACCAGCATTTAGTATTTAGAAACAAAAATAAAGTTGAGTGTAAGTAGGTTCCTTGAAGAAACAAATAAAATGTTTAGAATGTTCACAGGAAGATACAGAAAATGTTTTGTAGTCAAAACTATAATGTATATACAAGTGAGAGTGCAAAACTATAATGTATATACAAGTGAGAGTCAGTAAGTCACATTGAGGAGTTGGACTCTTACAGAGACTCGGTTTGCTTCATGGAATTGTTGAAATCATCATATAATAGAGTAGAAGTACTGGGTATTGAAGTGAAGAGCCAGAAGCTGATAATTATCCTTCTGTATAAACAACCATCAACAATGGAAGAGGAATCCACAAAACAGATTAAGAAGATTCATAGCTGCCTTGAAACCCTGGAAAATTGTGCACCAATTATTGTCCTCCTTGGAGACTTCATCACTCTAAATGTTAAGTGGAAGATGGTAGACAACAGCATTGTACCAGAAGTAGTATCTGGAAGCATATTAGCCCGGCACATATTAGAGAGATATCGAGGCTCTGTGGAAAGTTTTCTTTGAACTAACAGTTATTAGAACCAACTAGAAATAAAAATGCACTAGACTTGATATTCACAAACAGTGAGGAACAGTAGGGTACAAACAAGCATAAATCCATGCATAGAGAGTCTCAGAAGTAGCCAACAAGAAGGGCTATTCAGTAAATTTAACTTGAACAACTGGAGAATTGTCTGAGACAGAATAAATATAAAAACTATTAGATGTTCCATAAGAAATGATTGTACACAACCTTTACCCACACCAGGACTGTACATGGAAAAGTTGAAGACAGAAGCATTACATAGGCTGTATCACACATGTTCTGCTGGGAAAGCCTACAAAGAAATCAGATGTTAAAGAGAATATAGAAGTTTTATTTTTTTTTTTATTAACACATCGGCCATTTCCCACCAAGGCAGGGTGGCCTGAAAAAGAAAAACTTTCATCATCACTCACTCCATCCCTGTCTTGCCAGAGGCATGCTTACACTACAGTTATAAAACTGCAACATTAACACCCCTCCTTCAGAGTACCGGCAATGTACTTCCCATCTCCAGGAATCAAATCCAGCCTGCCAGAAAAAAGTTACTGAACAGCTTAAAAATGGGCACATAACGAAGGAAAGATGATGTATGCCAAGAGATTACCAGTATAGAACAGAAATTGCAACATTCATACCAGATGGAAAAAGCACAAAAAATTATTCAAGAAATTACAAAACATGCCAAATATTCTACGTTTATGCAGAGTCCAAGTCAAAATTCACCTGTACAGTGCCCCAGCACTGATGGGAGCTTCATACACCGATAATGAAAGAGAAGTTCAATAAATAACAGGAAAGGTGAGGCTCAAGACAGTTTTTTCATTATGTCCACTTTACTAAATATATATTGTATCTGACACCATAAATGTCTCAGAATGCAAACAAGCAATGGAAAACATTATCCACATGTACAACACCAGGCAGGACCTGAGCCATGGAACACTGTTCAGTTTCTCCTCACTTAACGACGTCCTCATTTAATGACCGCTCAGACTTGCAACCAGCTCTCTGACCAGTATGCATACCTAAGTAATGTATTTTAGAGCTAATTTCCTCTATTCTGTTTATTACAATATACTACTGTATAAACATTTAAAAATATACTAAAAATGTTAAAAATGGTGCAAAAGTGACATTAAAACAATATCTACAGATGGTTGACACAAACCCACTATCAGTGTAGTATGCTCCTTGCTTAACAACCAATTTGTTTACAAACTTACTCTTAGGAACAGAGCTCTGTCGTTAAGTGAGGGGAGACTGTACTTGTTACAACACTCGCATAATGACCAGGTACCCACTACACTTGTTACAATACTCACATAATGGCCAGGTATCTGCTACACTTGTTAAAACATTCATATACATGACCAGGTACAGTGGAACCTTGGTACTGGAACAGCTCTGTACTCAAATAATTGTACAGTGGAACCCTGGATTTTGTACTTAATCCATTCCAGAAGGTCGGTCTAAATCCAAAATGTACAAAAACTGAAGTAATATTTCCCATAAGAAATAATGTAAATACAATTAATCCGTTCCAGACACCCAAAAATATTAGCAAAAAATACATTTTTTCAAGAATATAGTTTTACATACAGAAAACAATGAGAAATAAATATAAATGACTAATTTTAGTGATAAATGAACATTACTTACCTTTAATTGCTGAAGAAGGCACCTTCTTCCCTCTCTCTTCCTCCTCCTCTGAAGCAATTCTATAATGTTTTTCATCTTCTTTACCAAAGGGCTGGCACTAAGAACTGTCTTTGGACCCATGGTGGCTTATTTCGCAGTCGCAATCAATAAACAAGCACAAAAATTGCGAAATGTTTCGGATGAATTCTCACTCAACCAGTGACAGAGCCAGACTGAGACATGTATGCATGAGAGTGGCAGCATCCCGGGTGGGCGGACGCGTCTGATATATATGATCTCCAGGTGGAGGTACGAAATTCGGACCAAAATTTCTCCCAAAAGTGGTCTAAATCCGAAATGTATGATATTCGGTGTATACGAAATCTGGAGTTCCATTGTATTTGAACGCTTTATTCGATAAACAAATTGCTTAGTGATCAACCATTTGCTCAGCACTCAACCAAACAAACATGACCTGCCAGAACTTTGCTGTAAACTATTTTGTGTTTTTTCACATTTTTTGGTGTTTTTTTTATATTTGTTTAAATAAGTCATCATGGGGCCTAAGAGGGATAGTGATAACAGCCAACCGAAAAGAAAATTGGTTGGCAAAAATTCATTCAGTACTCGGACAGATTGACACACTAACAGCCTTCTGGAAAGAATTAAGTTCGAGTGCCAAGGTTCCACTGTTCTGTACTGTTACACTTGTTACAACCCTCACATAATGACCAGGTACCTGCTACACTTGTTACAACCCTCACATAATGACCAGGTACCTGCTACACTTGTTACAACACTCACATAATGACCAGGTACCTGCTACACTTGTTACAACACTCACATAATGACCAGGTACCTGCTACACTTGTTACAACCCTCACATAATGACCAGGTACCTGCTACACTTGTTACAACACTCATATAATGACCAGGTACCTGCTACACTTGTTACAACCCTCACATAATGACCAGGTACCTGCTACACTTGTTACAACCCTCACATAATGACCAGGTACCTGCTTTACTTGTTACAACACTCACATAATGACCAGGTACCTGCTACACTTGTTACAACCCTCACATAATGATCAGATACCTGCTACACTTGTTACAACCCTCACATAATGACCAGGTACCTGCTACACTTGTTACAACCCTCACATAATGACCAGGTACCTGCTACACTTGTTACAACCCTCACATAATGACCAGGTACCTGCTACACTTGTTACAACCCTCACATAATGACCAGGTACCTGCTACACTTGTTACAACCCTCACATAATGACCAGGTACCTGCTACACTTGTTACAACCCTCGCATAATGATCAGATACCTGCTACACTTGTTACAACCCTCACATAATGACCAGGTATCTGCTTCACTTTTACAACCCTCACATAATGATTAGGTACCTACTACACTTGTTACAACTCGCATAATGACCAGGCACCTGCTACACTTGTTACAACCCTCACATAATGACCAGGTACCTGCTTTACTTGTTACAACACTCACATAATGACCAGGTACCTGCTACACTTGTTGCAACACTCACATAATGACCAGGTACCTGCTTTACTTGTTACAACCCTCACATTATGACTAGGTACCTGCTACACTTGTTACAACCCTCACATAATGACCAGGTACCTGCTACACTTGTTGCAACACTCACATAATGATCAGATACCTGCTACACTTGTTACAACCCTCACATAATGACCAGGTACCTGCTTCACTTGTTACAACCCTCACATAATGACTAGGTACCTGCTACACTTGTTACAACCCTCATACAATGACCAGGTACAGTGGAACCTCAAAAATCAAACGTATCACATATCGAACTTTTCGAAAATAGGACCATTTTTTCGGACAAACTGTGTCCCTATTATCGAACGCACCCCTATTTTCAGACTGCCGGGTACGGGACCTGTCTGCCGCTCACTGTGTCCATGTTCCCGGTCAGGCGCCGTGATCAGTCTAGCTTTGTTTATGCTTGAGTGAACACTAACCTGCGCTCTCATTCATACATTTTATGATTATTTCGTTGTGTTTAGTGCTTGTGGGACTGTGAAATAAGCTGCCATGGGCCCAAAGAAACTTGCTAGTGGTACCCCTGTGGTAAAGAAAGTGAGAAACACCATATATGTGAAGAAGGAAATAATACAGAAGTATGAGTGGTGTGAGACTTGTTGAGCTTGCCAGGATGTATGGGAAAACAAGTCGACAATCAGTTCTATCCTGTCAAAGAAAGAACAAATCAAGGAAGCTGATGTTGCAAAAGGTGTTAATATAGGGAGTGGATGAGGTGCCTTTTTCAAAGATTAAGGAGATTTGTGCCAAGTGGAATGATGTCCAAATGTTTGTGCAGAAGTACCACCCTGAGCAAGCTGAAACAAGCCATCTTTGCAACAAGTTCAGTGACAGAACCATGTCCCATTTTAGGGAAATGTTAAAGAGGCACCAGAAATAGAGGACTGTGGACAGTTATTTTGTGAGACAGGGGTCCAGTGACTCTCAAGCTGGTCCTAGTGGCATTAAAAGACAGAGAAGGGAAGTAACCCCAGAGAGGGCTTTACCTGAAGTCCTCATGGAGGGGGATTCTCCTTCCAAACACTAACCCCAACTCCCTCTCTCCTCCTCCCTATCTTCCAGATGCCATCACCAATCTTCAATAAAGGTAAGTAAAATTGTTATTTTATATGTATTACTATACATAATTAAAAACTATAGTATTTGTTGTATGTAAAACTGTAATTAATCTCTATAAAATGTATTTTTTGTGTGAATATTTTTGGGTTTCTGGAACGGATTAATTGTATTTACATTATTTCTTATGGGAAATATTGCTTCAAATTTCAGACTTTGCGAATTTAGAACTAGCTCCTGGAACGGATTAAGTTCGATTTTTGAGGTTCCACTGTACCTGCTTCACTTGTTACAACCCTCACTGTAATACTAGTGACTCAGGTATTTACTGTAGTTACCTGTACTACAACCCTTCTTACTGCATGATTCACTACCTACTGCCCTCAACACAACTTTGCCACACCACATACCCAGGCACATAATACACTGATCATAACAGTGAGGTGGGTAGAGATGTGTAGTGTGTTGTGTCAGATATGAGGGAAGGAGGGAATGTAAGAGGCAAGGATAAAATGGGAGAGAGGAAGGTTAAGACATAATTGAGAGGTGAAGATGAAATGTGAGGGATAGGGAGAGGAGAGAAGAATGGTAAGAGAACTTCATTTGAGTAGTGTGCATTAATTTTAATTTTTTTCTGTTAAAAATAAATTGTTAGAAAATTATGGTTTAGGAAATTATCTACCATTATAAAATGGTGTGTATGGTAAAATAAGCTTCCAGTTCACTACACAAATAACCCGCACTCAGGAGACTGAAATTGATGATAATGTTTTGGTCTCGCTTGAACCATAAACAAGTCACACAGTTCCCAACATTCTAGTTGCAAACAGTTTTCAGAAATGTCTCATTAACTGATTATAGCTCTATTGTATACACACTTAAAGTGACCCAGTGAACTGCAGCATCCTTGCCCATCCTTCAGAGTAAAGGGACTGAGCTTCACACCTCCAGAACACAAGTCCAGTTAATGGCTTTCTCTGAGTCCCTTTGTAAATGTAGGAGTACTGGGGATAGGAGGCAACATATAACATGTTATACCTGTATCTTGCTCATTCTCTGGCAACAGGTCATATCATTCCCTAAATTTTTCAACATTGGTTATTTATGTCTAATCTTCTTAATTACACATATCATTTCACTGTTGTAAAGACAGTCAAAGAGTTGAATTCTGACTGATATACACAGACTGTACTAAGTGGCTGCATGTTATCTGTTCACACCACAGAACTTTTTATTGCCTTTTATCTCATGAATATATTTTTTCTGCTGTGGTATAAGTGGTTATTCTTACACAAATAACCTGCACGTAGGAGAATGAAACTTATGACGACATTTCAGTCCGACTTAAACCATTAACTAGTCACACAGAAATGCAAAGGAAAGGAAGCCATTATATATACAAGAAGGTGGGCCGGGAGTAGACTGAGAGGAGGAAATGTGGGTTATTTAGGTGCTGTTCCAGTTACTATATTACCTTATTCTTTATGGTTATTTTTTATGGATAGCAGACAACCTAACGTAGATTGACAGAGAGATATGCTGCAAACTGTATGTGAAAAATCTACTTAGATGCTTCTGGGAGGACAATTGCTATCTTACACTAAGTTAATGAAAACCCCGCAAGTCTTTTTTCTTTCTAGAAATTAAACAGGAAAGTTGTATGTAAATGGTATACAGTACCGACAAGATGAAGAATCAGACATATGTGCAACATCATGGTGTCTTTATTTGTAGACATTTTGCCAACCAGTGGTTTTATCAATACAATACAAAGATATAATGTGAAGAATTATATACAAAAGATAAATTGATCAGTCTGTCAATCCTGTTGTCTTGAAGAAACTGAAGTACAGTCATGGAGTACCAAGCTCCGTGACTGTGCTTCAGCGATACAGTACATAGTAACTAATAAGAAACACTACTGTCAAGTGATTACTGAATACAAGTAAACTTACATTCAGTAATAACGAGGAAAAGCTCGTTAAACGAGCTTTTCCTCATACGAGAGGACGATAATACAACTTGGGATGTTTGCTGTCTACCATTAACATTCCAGAGTTAAAACTCACTTTGCAACGTGCACACACAAATGAAAGATAGCTAAGACTTGTATGATGAAACACGTCTTGCAAAAATTATGTATTTGTATTGAAACTTTGAAACCTATGTATATCCTTGGTACATTTGACTTAACTTTAGATTGTTTAATACTGTCTAGTTAGGCCTGGTCACAGACCGGGCCGCGGGGGCGTTGACCCCCGGAACTCTCTCCAGGTAAACTCCAGGTATATTAATTTTGTGATGTTCAGACTGCAATTACAGATTTAAAAACAAATTAATATGAAGTTGGCTTGTTTGGTAAACAATCCTTCCCCACTATTCAGTGCTTATAAGTTATACTTAAAAATTAGGTACATGAACATAGTATACACAGCAGATATGTATGCTGTGTATATTGTGTATTTTATATGATTTAGGATCTCAGACTACTTAATAAGGACACATTAAAATAATCTATATATGATAAATTTCTGCTCTTGCAACTTTGTCATAGTTTATTCAGTTGATTTAATGGGTAGCAAAAATTATTTCAGTGTCATATATAGTCTATAATATTTATAATTAATAGAGACAAACTCAGCAAAGAACCTTAGAATGTTGCTGTGTCATTTGTGCATCTTAAAGAGGAGAGGCTATGTCAATGGATTCTACAGTTTATATATATATATATATATATATATATATATATATATATATATAATATTTTATATATATATATATATATATATATATATATATATATATATATATATATATATATATATATATATATATATATATATATATATATATAAATATAAATAATTACATACACACACATATACACATACACAATATTTTTTGTTTTTAACACAAATATTAAATGTACATAGTGTATAATAATTTTTCTGGACTGTGCTTTGAGTTTTGAGTGTGAAAATGGTTGTTTTTGAGTGCATGCTGGGCAGTTGTTGCATGTGAACTACAAACTAGCCCTACCTCACCTACCAGCACATATGCTCTTGTTCCTCTCACGTGATCATCTAGCTTGTTTTGTTCCTCTCACGTGATCATCTAGCTTGTTTTCTTACTCAGAGCTGCAGTATAAATATCACATAGATAGAAGCAGGGTGACCTTCACCTGTACTGTTGTACACAGTTCATACAGCAAGACAGACAAGTTCATACAGGTGTAATGCATGCCTAAGTATGTTAGACTCTTGGAGGAAACACAAATGTCCTCTATTCACACATACATACTTTCTATTAAATAATAATATATATGCAGTAGTGCAATATTAAATCTAGTGAACAGTGGTAAGGATTATGTTTAATTGTAGCTCTAAACTCTGATGCAAGTGATATAAATAAAGATATACGAGTCATGATTAATATGCCTCGTCTGTATTAGGTTAAATTAGAGGTAACACATTGTTACTATATAACCAACAATAATTTCTACTTGACAAGGCAGGTGGTTTGTATACATAAAATGTGACGCTGTAGGTGTCTTAAATGTACATTTTGCCGCTGAATCTTGATGCCAGACGTTCATTTAAAAGTTATATCGATACATAGAAAGTAAAGATTTATTTCTTTACAGCCCAAAAATATACTAAATACTAACTCATGATTAATTATCAAAATTAACAAATGTATTATCCTGAGATTAGCCAGTCATAATTTTTTAACAAGTCGGTAATTTCTTCTTTAGGCAAGTTACTATTTTATACTTAAAAATTAGTATAATATAGTATAATATACTATTTTGATTAAAGAAGAATTCCTTTGAGAAATAATGAATTTTGATGACACTTGAGTTATTTATGTATGGTGTTAAAAATGTTTGCACATTAATGTGTGAAAACATTTGATACTGAGTGAAGGATGATAATCAACTGTTCTTGCAACATTAAGTCTGATATTCTGAAATACATTAGTTATATTATGCAATACATTGTTGATGTATTTACGTTGCATTTTTGAGAACTCGTGGAACTGTTTACTACTGAGTGTATTACTAACTTCAGGTAAATTCTTGCTGAACAAGAAAATATTTTTCATCAATATAGCAAAATAATCCAAATTAGAGATAATATATACATATAATTTCATTATACTCTTCTGTAAATGTACTTAATTCTTGATACATTTAATATATCACTGCACACGGTCTTTTATTATTATACGAAAATTACACTTTACAATTTTTGATAAATAGAGCTGCGTATGTATCAGTATAGATATGCATACTGTTCTCACTATAAACTTTAATGCAGATTTATATATAAATATTTAATGGTGTAGAAATTTAATTAAGCAGAAGCATAAACACATTTGATGTATTTACTTGTAGTTATTTTAGCTTAGAGATGTTAAGGCACTTTATGAAGCAGCCTCAGCAAGCACTAGCTCACTCTCTCTCTCTCTCTCTCTCTGGTGCTGAGAAGCAATCTCAGCAAGCACTAGCACTCCTCTCTGGTGCTGAGAAGCAACCTCAGCAAGCCCTAGCAATCCTCTCTGGTGCTGAGAAGCAATCTCAGTTTTCCTGTGCAGAAAGCTGAGCACTTGCTTGTGTAGGTGTAAGTGTACGAGGTGAGGGTTAGTTTGTGGTATTCTCAACTCCTGAGTATGCATTATTTTACAGCATATTTTATATACATCTTTTCTAAGTTAATATTGATTATGTATAGAATATCAAATACAATTTTTTACTTAAGAATTCATCCGAGTTGTTTTATTTTGTTATACCCTAGTGTGGGTTGCTTGGGCTTGTTTGCTTGCTTGTTACTGCTCTCTTAGTTGTTCCTGCTCCTAACTCAGCCTCCATACTAACACATGCCACTAATATACTTATTATAAGCATGTTTATATCATTGTTAAATACACATAATAATTGTTATGAAGAACTAATATAATGTCAAGATTCTCCTACTAGAACTATTATAATGTTTAATAACTTTCTGAACAGGTGGTAAGATTTAGTCAGGATTACTTAGCCTTTTGATGAGTTTGTGTTCTTGATTTTCAAAGAATAGTTGCTATTGCAGGATTTATTGGACAACAAGCATATAGTAACTAAAATTTTTAACATAGCAACTAACATTGCTCTTACTGTGTGCCACTGAGTTATGTGGTAGCAGTGAAGACTAAGAGTAAAACTAGTCTGATTTGCTCTAACAAAACTAAAAACCTGGTGCCTGCTAGAGGAAGCATTATTACCAACTCACTTATTGGTAATAAAATAAATTCTTATGTTTTAATCTTAAGTATATTTCCATCTATATTTTCTGTGGTGTTTTGTGATAACCTAAATTGTGTTCCACTCTACTTATAAACTTTTATTTTCTGTAAGAATTCCCAACATCTTCATTCAACATTTACATACTTTTTTGAAGTATGTGGGATTATGAAATTATACTTATAACATTTGTAAAAGAAGTTGGCATCCTCATTTTCACATGTACTAACTGCCGTTCATAGCTCAAGAGATGTCACACAGTAGAAATGCATCAAGTGGAAGGTGTGTGCAGCCTGCAGATGATACTCAACCTCTTTGACCTCATTTATAGACTTGTTGATGTGTGTGTTGAGGGTGATGCTGGCTGTGTGCTTGCCATGGTGGACTCTAACAAACCCAGTTTGAATCTTGGGTAAACTTGTGTATTGATACACACCTATGTTAGTCAAACTGAAATATAGTAACCTAATAACTAAAATTAGTTTAACGCAGTTGTGTGTGGTAATGATTAGAATTGCTAGAAATGTACTTTAGCATAATGTTTATTATATATATGAACTTTATTGTGGAATTTATAGAATATATGAAAAAATATGGAAAGCTTATGACTAGAGTAATATTATTATTGTTAGGATAATTGAGCTGAAACTGACTTGTTGTGGCATCTTTAACTTGTTAACTCACAGGTACTTCCCTCACACTACTGCCCTACACCGATGGCTTCCTCACACTACTGTCCTACACTGATGACCTCCCTCACAACTACTGTCTGTCCTACACTGATGGCCTCCCTTGCAACTACTGTCCTACACTGATGACTTCCCTCACACTACTGTATTAATCCGATGACTTCCCTCACAACTACTGTCCTACACTGATGACTTCTGTCACAACTACTGTCATACACTGATGACTTCCTCACACTACTGTCCTACACTGATGACTTCCTCACACTACTATCCTACACTGATGACTTCACACTACTATCCTACACTGATGACTTCACACCACTATCCTACACTGATACACAAATAACCCGCACATAAAAGAGAGAAGCTTATGACGACGTTTCGGTCCGATTTGGACCATTTACAAAGTCACACTAACCAAAAGTGGAGCAGGACGGCTATATATAGGCAGGAAGAGGTAGTGGTGGTGGTAGTAGTAGTAGTAGTAGTACAAGAATGGTATATAATACTGACAAGATGAAATTAAGACACATGCGCAACCCGTCCTGCTCCACATCTGGTTAGTGTGACTTTGTAAATGGTCCAAGTCGGACCGAAACGTCGTCGTAAGCTTCTCTCTTTTATGTGCGGGTTATTTGTGTATCGTTTCAGTCACAGTATTGTGCCTTTTTTTGTTATTTGTTATGTTATCCTACACTGATGACTTCCCTCACACTACTGTCCTACACTGATGACTTCCCTCACACTACTGCCCTACACTAATGACTTCCCTCACACTACTGCCCTACACTGATGACTTCCCTCACAACTGTTGCTCTACACTGATGACCTCCCTTGCAACTACTGTCCTACACTGATGACTTCCTCACACTATTGTCCTATACTGATGACTTCCTTTGCAGCTACTGCCCTAAACTGATGACTTCCCTCACACTACTGCCCTACATTGATGACTTCCCTCACACTACTGCCCTACACTGATGACTTCCCTCACAACTACTGCTCTACACTGATGACTTCCCTCACACTACTATACTACACTGATGACTTCCCTCACACTACTATACTACACTGATGACTTCCCTCACAACTACTGTCCTACAGTGATGACCTGCCTCGCAACTACTGTCCTACACTGCTGACTTCCTCACACGACTGTCTTACACTGATGACTTCCCTCACACTACTGCCCTACACTGATGACTTCTCTCACAACTACTGTCCTACACTGATGACTTCCCTCACACTACTACCCTACACTGATGACTTCCTCATACTACTGTCCTACACTGATGACCTCCCTTGCAACTACTGTCCTACACTGATGACCTCCCTTGCAACTACTGTCCTACACTGTTGACTTCCTCACATGACTGTCCTACACTGATGACTTCCCTCACACTACTGCCCTACACTGATGACTTCTCTCACAACTACTGTCCTACACTGATGACCTCCCTCACAACTACTGTCCTACACTGATGACCTCCCTCACAACTACTGTCCTACACTGATGGCTTCCCTCACACTCACTACTACCCTACACTGATGACTTCCTCATACTACTGTCCTGCACTGATGACCTCCCTTGCAACTACTGTCCTACACTGCTGACTTCCTCACATGACTGTCCTACACTGATGACTTCCCTCACACTACTGCCCTACACTGATGACTTCTCTCACAACTACTGTCTTACACTGATTGCTTCCCTCACATTTATACTAGTTTATAACCCATACAGGTTTGCTGCACGGCCTTCCAATATACTATTGATAATATTGTTTACTGCATGGCCTTTCGATATACAGTGGACCCCCGGTTATCGGCCATAATCCATTCCAGAAGGTTGGCCTATATCCGAAATGGCCGAAAACTGAAGTACAGTAGACCATCATTTAGCACAGTAGTTACGTTCCTGAAAATGCCATGTTAGAATCATGTTAGATGAACTGAAGAACTTAGGGGGAAAAGAGGGTTATGTTCCTCGGAGCCCTCAAAAAGTCAACTTTTTTTTAGGCCTCCACATCTTAAAAAAATAAAAGTGAATATGTAGTTTTAGTTCATTGTTGTGATGTATTATGTTGTTTTTACTGCTGAAGACTACAAATGTAACAGAAATAACAGTATTTCTTACCTTAAATTATGTGTGCTGGTGTTTGTGGATGATTGTGGAGAGTTATGTTGTGGTCCTACTGGGCTGAGGTGGATGGTAGAGGTTCTGATACTGAAGTCGATGGTTGTACTGGAGTGTCTAACCTTAAGTCATTCAGTCAGCCAAGTCATTTAGAAAGTCAAATCATTAAGTCAGTCAAGTCACTCAGTAAGTCAGTCGAGTCACTCAGTAAGTAATTAAGTAAACAAATCAATAAATGTCCAACTAGCCATTCTAATATGCAGTCATGAATGGGTTGATGTTATTTATACAGTTATTACAGCATTGCAGTAGTCTGCATAATAGTAAGTCTAATATTTTTTGTTTGAATAAAAATTCAAAATAGAAAGTAAGAGTAATATCAGAAGGGCCTGGAGACGTTGCATTGTTCATTCTGGACCTTATTTTGAAATTGTCAGTTTTCGTGAAATTGGCCAAATTGCAAATTTCTGACCACATTATTAGGTAGTTGAAATCAGTAAATGGGCAGTTTCTTGTATTCAATCGATAGAAAAAATGAAGTTCTAAAGAAATAGCTATGATGGGCGACTGGAACAATGGTCGAGGTCGCTAACTTCGCGAGAGCATAATTCCGTCAGTTTTCCATCAAATTTCGTTTTTTTGGTGTCATTACAATCGGGAAAAGATTCTCTATCATTTCATAAGAAAAAATAATTTTTTTTTTTTTTTTTAAATTTTCAGGAGACACCTCAGGATTGGGGGTTGCGACAGTCAAAGGGTTAAGTCAGTCAAGTCACTCAGTAAGTCAGTCGAGTCACTCGCTAAGTCATTCAGTCAGTCAGGTCATTTAGTAAGTCAGTCACACAAACCCATGTTTACCTCTTTTTCTGTGTACAAAGTAACACTTCATTATGGCTACAGGTTATCTCTTGTCTAATATCTTTGTTAATTCTAAGACTTAAGTGCTTATACCTCTTCATGCCACTTTCAGCAACACTGGTATGGCTACTGGTGTCATGATTGCTTGACAGATACAAGATACGTATAGTAATTAAAATATTATAACACAATTCATAAATACAGCTGCCTTGTAGCAGAGAAAGACTGGACTGGACACACACATGAATTAAGAAAACTGGGATGGTGGGGGTGGTGTCAGTGAGTGGTAGGGGATGGTGGGGTGGTGTCGGGGAGTGGTAGGAGATGGTGAGGTGGTGTCGGGGAGTGGTAGGGGATGGTGAGGTGGTGTCGGGGAGTGGTAGGGGATGGTGAGGTGGTGTCGGGGAGTGGTAGGGGATGGTGAGGTGGTGTCGGGGAGTGGTAGGGGATGGTGGGAGGTGGTGTCGGGGAGTGGTAGGGGATGGCAGGAGGTGGTGTTGGGGAGTGGTAGGGGATGGTGAAAGGTGGTGTCCGGGAGTGGTAGGGGATGGTGGGGTGGTGAAAGGGAGTGGTAATGGATGGTGGGAGGTATTGTCGGGGAGTGGTAGTGGATGGCAGGAGTTGGTGTCGGGGAGTGGTAGGGGATGGTGGGAAGTGGTGTCGGGGAGTGGTAGGGGATGGCAGGAGGTGGTGTCGGGGAGTGGTAGGAGAGTGAGGTGGTATCGGGAAGTGGTAGGGGATGGTGGGGCGGTGTCAGGGAGTGGTAGGGGATGGTGGGGTGGTGTCGGGGAGTGGTAGGGGATGGTGGGGTGGTGTCGGTGAGTGGTAGGGGATGGTGGGGTGGTGTCGGGGAGTGGTAGGGGATGGTGGGGTGGTGTCGGGGAGTGGTAGGGGATGGCGGGGTGGTGTCAAGGAGTGGTAGGGGATGGTGGAGGTGGTGTCGGGGAGTGGTAGGGGATGGTGCGGTGGTGTCGGGGAGTGCTAGGGGCTGGGGGGGTGGTGTCGGGGAGTGGTAGGAGATGGTGGGGTGGTGTCGGGGAGTGGTAGGAGATGGTGAGGTGGTGTCGGGGAGTGGTAGGGGATGGTGGGGTGGTGTCGGGGAGTGGTAGGGGATTGTGAGGTGGTGTCGGGGAGTGGTAGGGGATGGCGGGAGCTGGTGTCGTGGAGTGGTAGGGGATGGCAGGATGTGGTGTCAGGGAGTGGTAGGGGATGGTGGGGTGGTGTCGGGGAGTGGTAGGGGATTGTGAGGGGTGTCGGGGAGTGGTAGAGGATGGTGAGGGATTGTGTCGGGGAGTGGTAGGGGATGGTGTGGTGGTGTCGGGGAGTGGTAGGGGATGGTGAGGTGGTGTCGGGGAGTGGTAGGGGATGGTGGGGTGGTGTCGGGGAGTGGTAGGAGATGGTGAGGTGGTGTCGGGGAGTGGTAGGAGATGGTGGGGTGGTGTCGGGGAGTGGTAGGGGATGGTGGGGTGGTGTCGGGCAGTGGTAGGGGATGGTGAGGTGGTGTCGGGGAGTGATAGGGGATGGCGGGGTGGTGTCGGGGAGTGGTAGGGGATGGTGAGGTGGTGTCGGGGAGTGTAGGGGATGGCGGGGTGGTGTGGGGGTGTGGTAGGGGATGGTGAGGTGGTGTCGGGGAGTGGTAGGGGATGGTGAGGTGGTGTCGGGGAGTGGTAGGGGATGGTGAGGTGGTGTCGGGGAGTGGTAGGGGATGGTGGGGTGGTGTCGGGGAGTGGTAGGAGATGGTGAGGTGGTGTCGGGGAGTGGTAGGGGATGGTGAGGTGGTGTCGGGGAGTGGTAGGGGATGGTGGGAGGTGGTGTCGGGGAGTGGTAGGAGATGGCGAGAGGTGGTGTCGGTGAGTGGTAGGGGATGGCAGGAGGTGGTGTCGAGGAGTGGTAGGGGATGGCGGAAGGTGGCATCGGGGAGTGGTAGGGGATGGCGAAAGGTGGTGTCGCGGAGTGGTAGGGGATGGTGGGAAGTGGTGTCGGGGAGTGGTAGGGGATGGCGGAAGGTGGTAGGGGATGGCGTGAGGTGGTGTCGGGGAGTGGTAGGGGATGGTGGGGTGGTGTGGGGGGTGGTAGGGGATGGTTGGGTGGTGTCGGGGAGTGGTAGGGGATGGCGGGGTGGCGTGGGGACTGGTAGGGGATGGCGGGGTGGTGTCAGGGTGATGTAGGGGATGGCGGGGTTGTGTCGGGGAGTGGTTGGGGATGGCGGGGTGGTGTTGGGAGTGGTAGGGGATGGCGGGGTTGTATCGGGGAGTGGTAGGGGATGGTGAGGTGGTGTCGGGGAGTGGTAGGGGATGGCGAGAGGTGGTGTTGGGGAGTGGTAGGGGATGGCGGGGTGGTGTCGGGGAGTGGTATGGGATGGCGGGGTGGTGTCGGGGAGTGGTATGGGATGGCGGGGTGGTGTCGGGGAGTGGTAGGGGATGGCGGGGTGGTGTCGGAGAGTGGTAGGGGATGGTGAGGTAGTGTCAGGGAGTGGTAGGGGATGGCGGGAGGGCTCCTCGGCTGCTCCACAACAAGGCTGCCACTTGAGTAAAAGAGAATTTGTTTTTTTCCTTCCCACCCTCTTCAAGGGGGGCTCCTTGGCGTGGTGAAGAGGCTCTTGGTCTGAGGAATTAGACCTGTCAGTCTCCTTCCTCAGACCGAACCTAATTACCCCGCAATCCCCCTTTCCCTATCCCATCCTCCCCGTTTTCCTTCCCTCTTCCTCCTCCTCCCCACCCCTCCCTTTTGCCCTTCCTCTTTTTGGCCTTTGGGATTTTTCCCACAGGCACGCTAGTTCCTAGGTAGGGGAAAGGGTACTGGGGTCTCTCCCATTCCGTTGAGGTTTTTGGCGGTGGCATAGTTTGCCGTGGAATCTGGATTGCCTGGGGATGTCCCGATCCCTCTCCGGTATCCCGGAGGGCGGCTTTGGGTGTCTTTCGGGCGACGGGTGTATCTCTGGAAGCCACCTTTCAGATTCTGAGGGTAGTGGCCGAAGGAGCTATGCTTCGTGGCGGATATCCGGCCGCCCTCTCTTTTGTCCACCGAGGTAGCTCGGCAGATGTGAGGTTGCTATTCTGGATTGCTGGTTTACTGGCATGACGGGTAGGGTATGGCATGGGTTCCATGCTGCATCTGCGCTACTTGCAGTGCTGAGGTCCTCTTAGGCGCAGAGGGAGATTTCTGGCCCTTTCATTCCTTCTAGGAACTATCCCTCCCCGGTCCCCCCTTTTTTTTGTTCTTTTTTTTTATTTTTATTTTATTTTATTTATTTTTTTTTTTTTAAACAAAAAGAAAGAAGTAACCTAACCATGGAGTTCCCAATCCATGACCCCGCTACCCCTGGGCCCCTTCTTCTTACCGCACCCTTCTTCTTACCGTTCTGACCTCGCCTCGTCTTTTGACCACTCTTCGGACACTCCTAAGGCCCCTGTACCTCTTGCTGGTGCTGTTTCATCACCCGCTTCAGGTGTCGGGGTTTCAACTGACTCCTTCGATTTGTCTGACCTCTGCTCTCCTTTGACTATGCTTCCGGCCTCTTCCTCTACGGTGCGGCAATTTTCAAATCCCCAGCCCGTCCCACGTCGGACCAACTCCGGTCCCACTCCTAAACACCAATGACAATTGCCCGATGATACTTTGCCACCTTCTCATTCCAATCAGAAAAGACTGACACGTTGTACTCTCCCTTTACACGCTCGGTTTCAGAATGCACAATGGACTAAATTCTTTACTTTACGACCAACTTCCTCTATTGCCTATCTTTCCAACCATAGTATTGGCAAGGTGCTCCTCCACCGTGTTGGTAGAGATATTTCCTTTCATGCTCTTAAGAGTGGTACGTGCATCATCACAGTCCAGAATGCTACCCAAGCTCATGATCTTTCTTTTCTTTCACATATTGATACTATTCCTATCACTATCGAAAAACATCATTCCCTCAATTCTTGTAGTGGTACTGTTATTCTGCCCCATACCATAGTCCAACAGAATTTCCAGACATGTGGCAATGACATTCTCGAACAGCTGGAACTCCAAGATCTCCCAATTCTCAAGGTAGACACTTACGTTCTTCCTGCCCGCGGGCAGAGATGATACCCTTGCAATGTGGCTCGTTTAACTTTTGACAGCCGTGAACTCCCATCCTCTGTTTATGTAGCAGGACATCGGCTACAAGTTTGAAAGGTGATCCCTACACCGCAACAGTGTAGAAATTGCTGGAGATTTGGCCACCCAGCAAAATATTGCAGATCTATACCTCTTCAAGGGGGGCTCCTTGGCATGGTGAAGAGGCTCTTGGTCTGAGGAATTAGACCTGTCGGTCTACTTCCTTAGACCGGACCTAATTACCCCCCAATCCCCCGTTCCCTATCCCATCCTCCCCTTTTTCCTTTCCTCCTCCTCCTCCCCACCCCTCCCTTTTTTTTTTTTTCCACAGGCACGCTAGTTCCTAGGTAGGGGAAAGGGTACCGGGGTCCATCCCATTCCGTTGAGGTTCTTGGCGGTGGCGTAGTTTGCCGTGGAATCTGGATTGCCTGGGGATGTCCTGATCCCTCTCCGGTATCCCGGAGAGTGGCTTTGGGTGTGTCTCGGGCGACGGGTGTATCTCTGGAATCCACCTTTCGGATTCCGGGGGTGGTGGCCGAAGGAGGTATGCTTTGTGGTGGATTTCCGGCCACCCTCTCTTTTGTCCACCGAGGTAGCTCGGCAGATGTGAGGTTGCTATCCCGGATTGCCGGTTTACTGGCATGATGGGTAGGGTATGGCACGGGTTCCATGCTGCATCTGCGCTACTTGCGGTGCTGAGGTCCTCTTGGGCGCGGAGGGAGATTTCTGGCCCTTTTATTCCTCCTAGGAACTATCCCTCCCCGGTCCCCCCTTTTTTTATTCTTTTTTTTATTTTTATTTTATTTTCTTCTTTCTTTTTTTTTCTTAAAAACAAAAAGAAAGAAGTAACCTAACCATGGCAGCCCTAGTCCATGAACCTGCCATGTTGGTAAAGATATTTCTTTTCATGCTCTTAAGAGCAGTACGCGCATCATCACCGTACAGAATGCTACCCAAGCTCATGAGCTTTCTCGTCTTTCCCATATCGATACTGTTCCTGTAACTATTGAAAAGCATCATTCCCTCAATTCTTGTAGTGGTACCATCATTCTGCCCCATACCATAGTTCAACAAAATTTCCAGACATGTGGCACTGACATTCTTGAACAGCTGGAACTCCAAGATCTCCCAATCCTCAAGGTAGACACTTACGTTCTTCCTGCCTGCGGGCGGAGACGATACCCTAGCAATGTGGCTCGTTTAACTTTTGACAGCCATGAACTCCCATCCTCAGTTTATGTAGCAGGACATCGGTTACAAGTTCGAAAGGTGATCCCTACACCGCAACAGTGTAGAAATATCTGGCGATTTGGCCATCCAGTGAAATATTGCAGATCTATTGCCGAATGCCCAGTCTGTGGTGCCGATGACCATTCTAATACGTCTTGCAATCGACCTCCCTCTTGCCTTAATTGTTATGAGGCTCACCCTTCGTACTCTCGCCGTTGTCAAGTCTAAACGAGCGGGAAATCTGTTACCTCAAAGAGGCAGAAGGTCTCCCTTATGCTATGGCAGTTTCTCATCACCGCCTCCAAGGGAGACCACCTCGTGTTTCGTATTCCCGTGTTTCAAAACATCCCCCCACTTCTGGTATCCCATCTTCTGCACCCACCTCTGTGGTTACCTCTCCCATAGTCACTCCTGTAGCTAATTCTTTTGCTGTCCTCGGCTCAGACGTCCCTACTTCAACGTCTGTCTGATCTTGCTTCTTCGTGTTCTCTCTCACAAGCCTCAGTAGCGACAAGATCTCGTATGACACCTCCTCCCAATCGTCCCTCTACTTCTCAAAAGTCAAAAAAAGGTCTGTTAGCACCTCCTACCCATCTTCCACCTCCTCATTTTCCCTTCCCTGTCTCTGTACCTGGTTCTCCCCCTCTCACTGGCTCTGTTACAAGTGTAGAGGTTCACCCTCCTCCTCGTACTGTACCTTCCTTCCCTGTTCCCTCCCAAGTTTCTTCCTCTTCGGCCACCTCCCAGGTTTCTGCCTCTTCTGTCCCCTTCCACGCTTCTCCAGTTCCCTCCACCCTTCCGTCCCCCCCTACCTTGGTACAGTCCATTACAGTTCCAATCTTTACTCATCCTCCCCCTACCATTTCCAATATTGTCTCCCATACGACATCTCTGAATTCTGAAACACTTGAAGCAATCTCTGAATATGTTGCAGAGACCAAACCATCAATGGACACTGATCCACCCTCCGCTCCTTCTCTCTCCTCTACTCCATCTGCGCAACTCCTTTCTTCACAGCGCACCATTCCTTCGCTGCTTGAACGTTTTCCACTGCCTCCGCATGTGGACTTTTCTAATCCCTCTAGTCCGTAGGAACCCTTACCTGAGGATTTCAGGTATCTTTATCATTGCCAATCATGGCCTATTTACAGTGGAATATACGCGGCCTCAGGGGTAATCGGGGTGAGCTTCAGATGTTACTCTCCCAGTTTTCCCCTGTTGGTGTTTGCTTACAGGAACCAAAATTACACTCTGCTGTTATCTCTCCCATCTCAGGCTATAATTTATTGTATTCTTCAGATCCTTTTCCTGATAGGACCTTTAATGAAAGTGCCCTTCTTCTACGCACTGATATTCCGTACCATCAGCTATTTGTTCGTACTTCGCTGCATTACACAGCAGCCCGTATCCACTTGCATAGGTGGTATACGCTCTGTTCTTTATATCTCTCTCCTTCTCGGGCATTATCTATTCCGGATATTGCCTTTCTTGTTTCGTCATTACCACCACCGATTCTGTTACTTGGTGATTTTAATGCCCACCATTTCCTCTGTGGGGGGTCTCACTGTGATTCCTGTGGCATTCAGTTAGAGGCTTTTCTTGCCACCCACCCCCTCCATGTTTTAAATACAGGTACTCACACCCATTTTGATCCTCGGACTCACACTCTCTCTTGCATCGATCTCTCAGTCTGCTCTTCCTCCGCCGCATTGGACTTCACTTGGTCTGTTCTTCCGGACTTACATGACAGCGATCATTTCCCAATCATTCTTACTTCCCCTTCATATTCACCACCTCTTCGCATCCCACGCTGGCAATTTGATCAGGCAAATTGGAACCTTTACTCACACCTAACTGTTTTTAGAGAGGTTCCTTCTTCGTCCTCCATCGATGAGCTTTTACACCTCTTCTCGTCCTCCGTTTTAACCACAGCTTCTCATTCTATACCCCAAACTTCGGGCAGGCATTCTCAGAAATGCATGCCTTGGTGGTCTCCTGCTTGTGCTTGTGCAGTACGTTTGAAATGTGCTGCATGGGGCAGGTACTGGTACAATAGAACCACAGAGAGACTTCTTGAATTTAAGCAGAAGCGTGCGATCGCTCGCCGTGTCATCCGTGACGCTAAACGCACTTGCTGGTGAGATTGTCTCCACCATCACCTCTGCTTCCTCTGAGTGCAGTCTGGAAAAAAGTACGAAAACTGAGTGGTAAATATTCTCCTGACCCGGCTCCTGTTCAGCGGGTTGCCGGTGTTGATATAGCAAACCCACTAGATGTTGCCAATGAAATTGGCAATCATCTGGCCCGCATTTCTCAGGGACTCCATCTATGCCCTCATTTCTTTCCTCAAAGTCTGCCAGAGAGTTAGCACCCTTGGACTTTTCTTCTCTCAGAGAAGAACAATATAATGTGCCTTTTACACTTCAAGAACTGGAGGCAACACTCTCAGCTTGCCGATCATTGGCAGCTGGGCCCGACGACATTCATATTCGTATGCTACAACATTTACATCAGTCAGCCCTTGCAGTCCTATTACGCCTTTACAATCTTATTTGGTCACAAGGAGTTCTTCCACAGCTGTGGAAATCCGCCATTGTTCTCCCTTTCTGCAAACCAGACACTACGGGACATGAAACCTCCCACTATCGTCCCATTGCTCTTATCAGTGCAGTTTGCAAAGTGATGGAACGCCTAGTAAATAGATGTTTAGTGTGGTATTTAGAGACACACAACAGTCTCTCCACTCATCAATATGGCTTTCGTAAGGGACGTTCTACCATAGACCCCTTACTACGCTTGGATACGTATGTTCGTAATGCCTTTGCGAATAACCACTCAGTTATTGCCATATTTTTTGACCTTGAGAAGGCATATGACACAACTTGGAGGTATAATATTTTAGCCCAAGCCCACTCCTTAGGCCTTCGAGGCAATCTACCATCCTTCCTTAAGAACTTTTTAACTGACAGGCATTTCCATGTTCGGGTTAATAATGTGCTTTCCCTGGACTTTATCCAAGCTGAAGGTGTCCCCCAGGGATGTGTTCTGAGCACAACACTTTTTCTTCTTGCTATTAATGATTTGGCCTCTAGTCTTCCATCAAATATTTGGTCATCACTCTATGTTGATGACTTCGCTATTGCCTGTGCAGGCGCTGACTGTCACCTTATTACAGTTTCTCTCCAGCATGCAGTCGACCGTGTTTCCAATTGGGCTACCACACGTGGGTTTAAATTTTCCAGCACTAAAACCCACCAAATTACTTTCACTAGACGCTCTGTCATCTCCGATCATCCTTTGTACCTCTATGGCTCCCGTATCCCTGAACGTGATACAGTCAAGTTTCTGGGCCGCCTCTTTGATCGTAGGTTATCCTGGAAACCTCACATTACCTCTCTGAAGGCAACTTGCCACAGCCGGCTGAACCTCTTTAAAACCCTTGCTCATCTTTCATGGGGAACTGATTGTCGAACCCTCCTTCGCCTACATTCCACCCTTATCTTATCAAAACTTGATTATGGTGACCAGATCTATTCAGCGGCATCTCCTGCTACTCTCTCTAGCCTTAACCCCATTCATCACCAAGGATTGCGTTTATGCCTTGGTGCTTTTCGCTCTTCCCCTGTCGAGAGCCTCTATGCAGAAGCGAATGTTCCAGTTTTAACTGCAGCTTCTCATTCTATACCCCAAACCTCGGGCAGGGATTCTCAAAAATGTGTGCCTTGGTGGTCTCCTGCTTGTGCTCATGCAGTACGTTTGAAACGCGCTGCGTGGGGCAGGTACCAGTACAATAGAACCACTGAGAGACTCTTTTATTTATAAGCAGAAGTGTGTGATCGCTTGCCATGTCATCCGTGACGCTAAACGCACTTGCTGGCGAGATTGTCTCCACCATCACCTCTGCTTCCTCTGAGCGCAGTCTGGAAAAAAGTACGGAAACTGAGTGGTAAATATTCTCCTGACCCGGCTCCTGTTCTGCAGGTTGCCGGTGTTGATATAGCAAACCCTCTAGATGTTGCCATTGAAATTGGCAGTCATCTGGTCTGTATTTCTCTGGGGCTCCATCTATGCCCCTTGTTTCTTTCCTCAAAGTCTGGCAGAGAGTTAGCACCCTTGGACTTTTCTTCTCTCAGAGAAGAACAATATAATGTGCCTTTTACACTTCAGGAACTGGAGGCAACACTCTCAGCTTGCCGATCATCGGCAGCTGGGCCCGATGACATTCATATTCGTATGTTACAACATTTACATCAGTCAGCCCTTGCAGTCCTCTTATGCCTTTTCAATCTTACTTGATCACAAGGAGTTCTTCCACAGCTGTGGAAATCTGCCATTGTTCTCCCTTTCCGCAAACTGGGTACTACAGGACATGAAGCCTCCCACTATCATCCCATTGCTCTTACCAGTGCAGTTTGCAAATGATGGAACGTCTGGTAAATAGACGTTTAATGTGGTATTTAGAGACACGCAACAGTCTCTCCACTCATCAATATGGCTTTCGTAAGGGCCATTCTACCATAGACCCCTTACTACACTTGGATACTTTCACTGGACGCTCTGTCATCTCTGATCATCCTTTGTACCTCTATGGCTCCCGTATCCCTGAACATGATACAGTCAGGTTTCTAGGCCTTCTCTTTGACCGTAGGTTATCCTGGAAACCCCACATTACCTCTCTGAAGGCAATTTGTCACAGCCTGCTGAACTTTCTTAAGACCCTTGCTCATCTTTCATGGGGAGCTGATCATCGAACTCTCCTTTGCCTACATTCAGCCCTCATTTTATCGAAACTTGATTATGGTGACCAGATCTCTCTAGCCTTAACCCCATCCATCACCAAGGATTACGTTTATGCCTTGGTGGTTTTCGCTCTTCCCCTGTTGAGAGCCTCTATGCAGAAGCGAATGTTCCATCCTTGTCTGATCACTGTGATGCCCATTGCCTTCGCTACTATATGCACTCTCACGTTCTCCGCAATCTTTCCGTTTATAGAATGGTCACTGATATTAGTAGTTATTCTTTATTTGTTCACCGCCCCTGTTTGCTCCGTCCCTTCTCTCTTCGCCTACATTCGCTCTTGTCTTCCCTTCAGTTACCGCCTTTATATGTTCATGTAGCATCTCGCTTTTCCTTACCCCCCTGGGAAGTTCCAGCTGTTCGGGTTTGTTCTGTCTCACTCCCTTGCTCGAAAGCCCAACTGCCTACGGTGGCTTCCCACTCTCTTTTTCTTGACCACTTCCATTCTCATGCCATCGCCGTGTATACAGATGGCTCTAATTCTTCTGACGATGTCGGATTCGCAGCAGTGTTTCCGGACAGCGTCGTGCGAGGGCATTTACTATCTTCGGCTAGCATTTTTACTGCTGAATTGTATGCCATTCTTGCAGCACTTATTCGTATCGCATCTATGCCTGTGTCATCATTTGTGGTTGTCTCAGACTCCCTTAGTGCTCTACAGGGTATACTGAAATTTGATACACCTCACCCCTAGTTCTCCGTATCCAACTTTGGCTACGCCATATCTCTACCAAGCATAAAGATATTTTTTTTTTTTTTGGGTCCCTGGTCATGTTGAGGTACAGGGCAATGAACAGGCAGACACTGCTGCGCGGTCAGCAGTACATGACCTACCAATTTCATATAGAGGTGTTCCATTTCCAGACTATTTTGCTGTAATAGCTACCCACCTTCACACCCGTTGGCAACAAAGTTGGTCTGCTCTGCTCAACAAACTTTGTTCTATTAAACCGAGTATAGGTTACTGGCCATCTTCTTGTCACCAGTGTCGAGGTTGGGAGACTACTCTCTCCTGCCTTCGCATTGGCCATACTCGTCTTACTCATGGATATCTCATGGAGAGGCGCCCTGCTCCTCTCTGTGAGAATTGTCAAGTTCCAGTATCGGTCAGCCACGTTCTGTTAGACTGCCCACTTTATCAACGAGCACACAGAATTTACCTCCAACGTCGTGTTCGCTCCGCTGCTCTCTCTTTACCTTCCCTTCTCGCTGATGGACCCACCTTTCATCAGGACTCTCATTGACTTTTTGACAACAACTGACTTACTCCACAAACTCTGATGATGATACCTTCAGCCCTTTCTACCTCAATCTCTTGCTACCCTCTACCCCCGCACTATCCCCTGCCCCGCTGTTTTCTGTAACCTACTAATCATCCCTCCCCTCTTCTGCCACCCAATACCCTCACTTCCTTCCCTACCCTGTGGCGCTGTATAGCCCTTGTGGCTTAGCGCTTCTTTTTGATTATAATAATAATAATAATAGGACAATATTCTTGTTTTTTTCAGTTTGTGGGTGCCCAGAATCTGGGAGAGTGTTTTCCAGGTCTTTTTTATATCTCTTGTGTCAGTGAATCTGCTGGAGTAGTACAGTTGTTTGGCTTTCTTTATTACTTTGGTGAGAACTGATGAATAGTGTTTAAGAATATCGTTGTGTATTAAGCTCTGTCTATATTGCTTTTCATGTTGGTGTTTCTTATCAATGGATTTCAGAATGCTGCTGGTTAGCCATGGGCAACCAAGCTGTTTATTCGTGTTCTGTTTCGTTTTTATAGGACAATGTTTGTTGTATAATCTAAGTAATTTGTTAAGAAATATGTCAGTCCAATCGTCAATACCACTGGCCTTGGAGAATTCTGTAGGCCAGTCAACAGTCTCTAGGCCTGCTGTGAACTTCCGTATTGAGGCCTCGTCATGGAGTCTAAATGAAACTTCGTTGAATTCCAGTGGTGGTTTACTAATGTTTGTTAAGAGGAAGGTAGGGTAGTGGTCACTAGTGCTGTGATTATCCCTGATTTAAGGGGGCTAGTATATTGGTCCATATGTGGTCTATTATGGTTGCACTTGTGTCAGTGAGTCTGGTTGGTTTAGTTATTGTTGGTATGAGAAGTGTGTTGTTCATATTGCTGATGAAATCAGATACAAGCTGATCATCTAGTAGGCCAAGGTTGATATTGAAGTCTCCAGCTAAGAGAAGGTGGTGCTTGTTCATTTGTCTGTTTGTTATTAGTGCCTTTAATTTCTCACTGAAATTTGGGATGTTTGTGTGGGGTATCTCGTAAATGGCACAGATTGTTATAGGCGTCTTAAGTTTTTTTACAGTAAAATTAGCAAAAATGTATTCCCCATACACAAATAACCCGCACATAAAAGAGAAGCTTACGACGACGTTTCGGTCCGACTTGGACCATTGACAAAGTCACACTAACCAGAGGGGGAGCAGGACGGCTATATATAGGCAGGAAGAGGTGGTGGTAGTAGTAGTACTTCCAACTCGAACAGTCGCCGTCTAGTTGAATCCTCTCTAATACACAACTTTCCTTGTATGAACCTTAGCCCTGGCTTCGTCTCTGTAGATGCCTTCCTCTCCCACTACATTGTAAAATGCTCCAAACTTCAGAACACCCGTGACTTAACCTGAATCCTCATTTTTTTTTTTTTTCTTTTTTCTTTTTTCTTCTTCCTCTTCCCCTTTCCTCTTTCCTTTTCTCCTCTGTTGTCTCTCTCTCTCCTGTCTCGTGTTTCTGTTCCTTCTTCATTTATTTCACCACTTCCCCTTTCACGCACCTCTGTGCGCTTGCTCTCCCTCTGTGGGCATCTAGCTCTCTTGCAGTGCTCTCCTTCCTTTGTATTTGACTGGCTCGTCTTCCTTATTTCCCACTTCTACCACTACCACTACTACTACCTCTTCTTCTTCTACTACTACTACTACAACTACTGATGAAATTAAGACACATGTGCGGTGTCTGGTTGTCTTTGTTGTGGACGTTTCGCCATCCAGTGGCTGGCTGGATGGCGAAGCGTCTACGATGGGGATGCCCGGGTGTTGTGCATGTGTCTTAATTTCATCTTGTCGGTATTATATACAATTCTTGTACTACTACTACTACTACTTCTACTACTACTACCACCACCTCTTCCTGCCTATATATAGCCATCCTGCTCCCCCTCTGGTTAGTGTGACTTTGTCAATGGTCCAAGTTGGACTGAAACGTCGTCGTAAGCTTCTCTCTTTTATGTGCGGGTTATTTGTGTATCGTTCCAGTCACGGTATTGTGCCTTTTTTTGTTATTTATGTATTCCCCATATTCATCACTAAAGCAAGTGGTGCTAATACAAGATAGTTGGTTAGAGTAATAGATTGCAATACCACCCCCAACTTGGTATGGTCTGCAGTTGTGGATTGCTGTGTATCCTGGTAGAGGGTAGATATCTATTGTCCTGCTTAAGCCAGGTCTCAGTAAGAATAATGCAGGAGAAGGGTGTCTTTAGTGATTCAAGGAGTGCTAGGAGGTCATCATAGTGTTTGCTTAAGGACCTGATGTTGTAGTTAAGTACTGATAGGCTTTTAGCATTGTTTAGGATAGTGCTGGCGTGTGATGCTGTGTAATAAAGGCAGTTACTTTCCAATAGGTTTTGATTGGGTGTCAGATTATGGAGGTTTAGATCAGGGTCAACGTGATCATTCATCTTTTATGTTTAAATTGTGGTTATTTATATCCTGAATTATGTGTTGAGTTCTAGTACTGATATCTGTAGTGGTGGGAAGCTTGGACAAGTATGTAGCTAAAGCACTTTGGTCATATAGAGTATAGTCACTAATAAACATAATGAAGTTGATATTGTCTATGTGTTGTGCTAGAATGAGCTAAAGTACAACTAGGTATAAACTAAAAATATAAAATTACAAATTAAAAATAGCACCAGACTCCCACTTGTAATTGCACTAAGGTCTAATATAATGAATATGGTGTTGTCTATGTATTGAGCTAGAATGAGCTAAAGTACAACTAGGTTTAATCTAATAATATAAAAAATACTAGTTTAAAATGGCGCAAGACTCTCACTTGTAATTGCACTAAGGTCTAATATAAGTTGTTAACAAGAACTAGAATATAACTAAATTTAAATTGACAAGATAAAATACACAAGTTAAGGTAGCAAAAGAAAATAAAAAATAAAAATAAAAATGGCAATGACTTGGTTATAATATGATAGTAAGATGGTAGACAGGATAATATAAAAGTTGGAGTTGAATATACAAGCTTAAAAATTTGGTAACAAAAGGTTAAGAAAAGTAAAATAAAGTTGGGTGATAGTCTAAAATAGTATAAGGCAATTATAAAAAGTATTTAATAAAATCGAGTAATAAACTTTACAAATAAAAAAGGGCAATAATAAAAAGTTTAAAATAGATTGGGCACTAGGACCAGCTTGAGAGTTACTGCACCCCTGTTGCACAAAAAATCTGTCCAGAGAGGTCTGTTTCTGGTGTCTGTAACATTTGCCTAAAATGGGACAAGACATTGTCATTGAACATGTTGCAGACACAGCTTGCAACAGTTTTGTCAGGGTGATAATTCTCCACAAAACTTTGCACCTCGCTCCACTTTGCGCAAATGTCCTTTGCCCTTTGACTGTTTTGGTTATATATATACGTCTTATGAGCCAATGTGTTTGACGTATATATACTCAAAAATTCTAGCGGCTTCAAATCAACCAGGAGACAGCTGGTAGGCCCACATGTGAGAGAATGGGTTTGTGTGGTCAGTGTGTGCAGTATAAAAAAAATCATGCAGCACGCAGTGCATAATGAGGAAAAAAAAACTCGACTGTGTTTTTGGATTAAAACACCAACTTTGAGGTGTATTTTCATATAGTATTTATGTTGTTTTCTTGGTCTCATTTGATAGAATGGAAAACATATTATAGAAATAGAAGTGATTTTGATTGGTTTTACTATGAAAAGGATCTTGAAATGAAACTCAGAGTCGCAGAAATGTTCAATTTTTGCCTATGTTCAAGAGTAAACAAATGACGTACGTCATTGTCCAATAAATGTCCAACTAGCCATTCTAATATGCAGTCACGAATGGGTTGATGTTATTTATACAATTATTACAATGTTGCAGTAGTCTACATAACAGTAAATCTTCTATTTTTTGTGTGAATAAAAATTCAACATAGAAAGCAAGAGTATTATAACAGAGGCCTGGAGACATGACTGATGAACAGAGAAAATGTTATTTTAGTGCCAGGAATGTTTGAATGTTTTTTAATTTGCATGAAACTGGCAAAATTGCCAATTTCTGACCACTTTATTGGGTAGTTGAAATCAGTAAATGGGCGGTTTCTTGTGCTAAATCGATAGAACAAATGGAGTTTTAAAGAAATAGCTATGAGTTTGGTGGACTGGAACAATGGAATTGGCTGAAAATAGGGATCAAAGTGGGCAAAATTGCCGATGCATAAATGTCGCCGAGGTCACTAACTTTGCGAGAGCGTAATTCCGTAAGTTTTCCATCAAATTTCATACTTTTTGTGTCATTATCATCGGGAAAAGATTCTCTTATCATTTAACAAGAATTTTTTTTTTTTTTTTTTTTTTTTTTTTTTTTTTTTTTTTTTCAAATATTTTGCGACACCAGGAAACACTTCAGGATTTGGGGTTGCAACAGTCAAAGGGTTAATCACTGAAGAAGGCACATTCTCCTCCCCTCTCTTCCTCCTATGAAGCAATATCCTCAGCTGCAGTCTGTTGCTGTTCCTGTTGAAGGTGTTGCAGCTCTTCAGTTGTTAGCTCTTCCCTGTGGTCATCCACCAACTCTTCCACATCCTGGCCACTCACATCCAACCCTATGGACTTTCCCAAAGACACAGTACATTCCACAATAGGCGCAGGGTCTTCAGGGTCGGCCTCAAACCCTTCCAAATCCTTGTCGAGGATACATTCTGGGCACAATTTTCTCTAAGCAGAGTTCAAAGTCCTGGAAGTCACTCCCTGCCAAGCCTTATCTATAAGGCTTATGCAATGGAGGATATTGAAGTGATTCCTCCAGAACTCTCTTAGGGTCAATTTAGTGTCCGAGGTCACTTTAAAGCACCTTTGAAACATTGCTTTGGTGTACAGTTTTTTGAAGTTTGAAATTACCTGCTGGTCCATGGGCTGGATGAAAGGAGTGATATTAGGTGGCAAGAACTTCACTGTGATGAGCTTACACTCCTTAAACAATAGGTCTTCCAAGTCTGGAGGATGAGCAGGAGCATTGTCCATTACCAGGAAGCACTTGAGTGGCAATTTATTTTCCAAGAGGTATTTCTTCACAGTTGGGCCAAATACTTCACTGACCCACTCAGTGAAAATTAGCCTCATGACCCATGCCTTATTGTTAGCCTTCCACATCACACACAATTTACTCTTCATGACCTTGTTTTTCTTAAAAACACTGGGGTTTTCAGAGTGATACACGAGTAAAGCCTTCACTTTGAAATCCCCATTAGCATTACCACAGAACAAAAGAGCTGGCCTATCCTTCATAGGCTTGTGTCCTGGCAGTGCCTTTTCCTCCTGCCTGATGTAGGCCCTCTCTGGCATTTTCTTACAGAAGAGGCCTGTTTCATCACAACTGAACACTTGTTGGAGGAGGAATCCTTCAGCCTCTATGTACCCCTTGAATTCATCAATGAATGCTTTGGCGACATGTTTGTCAGAACTTGCAGCCTCACCAAGGCCTTTGCTGGCCTTAAATTCACTAACAGCAGCACTTGTTCCTGGCATTTTCTTTATGAGATCCGCATGCAACTGCCTTGCCTAATCGCAAATTATCACCCCCCCTCCCCGAAACACTATCTCCTGCTAACTGTTTTTGGTTGATCCACACCAGCAACAACTTCTCCACATCCGCGATTGTTTGAGACCTCTGTTTCGTTAGCATATTTACACCTTTCGCAACATCAGCTTCCTTGATTTTTGCTTTCTCCAACAGGATGGAACTAATTGTTGATGTACATTTCCCATACATCCTGGCCAGCTCTGCCACACGAACACCACTTTCATATTTTGTGATAACCTCTTTTTTGAATTCTGTCGTGTTTCTCACCTTCTTTACCACAGGGCCCATGGTGGCTTATTTCACAGTTGCAATCAATAAACAAGCACCAAAAACAATGGATGAACGCACGGAGTATTCCTAACCCAATGAGAGAGACGTGCAGACTGAGCATGATACGTGTGAGGAAGCACATCGCCGGCAGGTGGATGTATCTCATACCAATGATTTCTGAGCAGATGGCCGATATCAGGGGGGGGGGGGGGTTGCCGAGATAGTGCTCAATTTTCGAATTGGCTGATTTCCACACCGGCCGATATCCGGGGTCCACTGTACTATTGATAATATTGTTTGCTGCATGGCCTTTCAATATACTATTGATAATATTGTTTACTGAACGGCCTTTCGATATACACACGTACTATTGATAATATTGTTTACTGCACGGCCTTTCGATATACACACGTACTATTGATAATATTGTTTACTGCACGGCCTTTCGATATACACACGTACTATTGATAATATTGTTTACTGCCTGGCCTTTCAGTATACTGTTGATAATATTGTTTGCATTATCCAGTCAGTGAAAATAGATTTTTGGCTAACATTTAAATTTTTATACAAGTTGAATAATGTGGCAATTTACTGCAAGAAACTTAGATTTCTATCATTGTACTGTATAAAAGAATATTTGTAATATTAAATTTCTATAAATATTACAGTTTACCATCAGTGTTCATTCATGACAAGTGATAGAACCAGACAAACAGTGGCTAGAGTACACATATAAACACAATGTACTCACAAGTGATAGAACCAGACAAACAGTGGCTAGAGTACACATACAAACATAATGTACTCACAAGTGATGAAAATCTAATCTAACAAACCAAAATAGTGACAATCATTTAATTTTTCAACATTAGTAATGTAAACTGATGCTATCATGACTGTCCAGTAAACTGATGCTATCATGACTGTCCAGTAAACTGATGCTATCATGACTGTCCAGTAAACTGATGCTATTATGACTGTCCAGTAAACTGATGCTATCATGACTGTCCAGTAAACTGATGCTATCATGACTGTCCAGTAAACTGATGCTATCATGACTGTCCAGTAAAGATGTACTGACTAGTAATATGATGTACTGATTAGTAACATGATGTACTGACTAGTAACATGATGCTCTGACTAGTAACATGATGTACTGACTAGTAACATGGTGTACTGACCACTACCATGGCCTACTGACCACCAACATGGCGTACTGACCACCAACATGGCGTACTCACCACCAACATGATGTACTCACCACCAACATGGTGTACTCACCATCCATGTTGAAGCAAGTCAGTTCATAATTTTCCTGTTAGGTAAATATAGACAGATACAACTAATGTGACATTTTATTGTGGCAATGTTTCGGTCTCCAGGGGCTTTGTCATGCTGGTAACGCTAAGCTTCTCAAGGCTCTTGGAGAGTGAAACGTTGCCACAAAATGTCACATTAGTTGCATCTGTGTCCATTTACCTAATATTTTGTCAGTAATTTTACCATCATTACTATGATTTTCTTGCCACAAGTTGTGACAACAGCAACAGTAGAGGGTAGAAACATTGAGCATGTTTCTTTACACCGGTTGTCTATGTTCACCATCAAAATGGGTACTTGGGTGTTAGTCGACTGGTGTGGGTCGCATCCTGGGACAAAACTGACCTAATTTGCCCGAAATGCTCTGCATATCAAGTGGCCTTCTATATAGTAGCATATCGTTGATTTCAGCTAGGCCTATATGCCTTGTACATTTACATGTAGAAATAAAAATGTTATTATTATTTATTATTTGATGACGAGTCACAAGACTTTTCCTGCCCCCCAGAGGCTGGCCTTCAGCCAGGCTCACTGCTACTGTAACATCTTTAGTCATAAGCTTGCCATATTTGTATACAATTTAATAAGACAAATCTGGATAATTCTACAAATCTTGCAAGCTATCACACATGTTGTATTTAGTTTTGCTAGCACAGGTTTCAACAAGCACACTGTGTTTCTCATGCCAAGCCTTGATAATATCAGTGAGAGGAATGTGTATCAGACAGTAAAGCATTTCCCATATAAACATTTCCAGTAACTAGTAACAGTAATTTCTAGCCACAGATTTCCAGATGTTAGTGTTATGTAGTGTATGTATGTCTGCATGACTACAGCAGCCAGTATACTGCACATGTTAATGTATGTAGTGTATGTCTGCATGACTACAGCAGTCTGTCTGCATGACTACAGCAGCCAGTATACTGCACATGTTAATGTATGTAGTGTATGTCTGCATGACTACAGCAGTCAGTATACTGCACATGTTAATGTATGTAGTGTATGTCTACATGACTACAGCAGTCAGTATACTGCACATGTTAATGTATGTAGTGTATGTCTACATGACTACAGCAGTCTGTCTGCATGACTCAGTATACTGCACATGTTAATGTATGTAGTGTATGTCTACATGACTACAGCAGTCAGTATACTGCACATGTTAATGTATGTAGTGTATGTCTACATGACTACAGCAGTCAGTATACTGCACATGTTAATGTATGTAGTGTATGTCTACATGACTACAGCACTCAGTATACTGCACATGTTAATGTATGTAGTGTATGTCTGCATGACTACAGCAGCCAGTATACTGCACATGTTAATGTATGTAGTGTATGTCTACATGACTACAGCAGCCAGTATACTGCACATGTTAATGTATGTAGTGTATGTCTACATGACTACAGCAGTCAGTATACTGCACATGTTAATGTATGTAGTGTATGTCTGCATGACTACAGCAGCCAGTATACTGCACATGTTAATGTATGTAGTGTATGTCTGCATGACTACAGCAGTCAGTATACTGCACATGTTAATGTATGTAGTGTATGTCTGCATGACTACAGCACTCAGTATACTGCACATGTTAATGTATGTATGTATGTAGTGTATGTCTACATGACTACAGCAGCCAGTACACTGCACATGTTAATGTATGTAGTGTATGTCTGCATGACTACAGCAGCCAGTATACTGCACATGTTAATGTATGTAGTGTATGTCTGCATGACTACAGCAGCCAGTATACTGTACATGGTGTCTATGGGCCTTAACACTTTTTTTTTCACATGAGCTGTCTCATATCAGGGTATGATAATCCATAAAAGGAAACACATTCATCATCATTCAGATGTGTGCAGACATCACTACTTCAGTCTCCCTCTGAATCACAATATCACAACACTTTTGTAACATAACTGTATTTATGGATTTATTCACTAAGTAAAGACGGTGAAGACATCACTGACTCACCTGAACCACTAATTGCTCACTTGTTGTTTGTAATTCTAAGAGAGACTTAGTTAAAACATATAAATATACAATATAAAGGGTAGACAGACATTGTATATCAGTAAGATGGTACAAGTGTCTTGTATGAGTAACACCCTTCAAGGGAGGTGCCTTGATTCTGGTGAAGGGCTCTTATTTCAAGGAATTGGGGTTAGCCTCCACTTCCTTGAATTGATTTTATTGCTTCCTATCTGCAGGCACTGTGTGACCCCTGTGGGTTTGGTGCTCTCCACAAATGTAATAATATGTTGTGCAAGACAGGTATACAATTCCGACAAGATGAAAGTTAAGACACTTGTGTAACATCTGGTTATCTTTATTGTAAACGTTTCGCCATCCAGTGGCTTTATCAATACAAATTCTTGGACATAATTAGAAAACAGAAGAACCACGGTGTTGTAAACACCACCTCCAAGGCTGAGGGACTGATTACCTCATCTTTTGTATATAGTTCTTCTGTTTTCTAATTATGTCCAAGAATTTGTATTGATAAAGCCACTGGATGGCAAAACGTTTACAATAAAGATAACCAGATGTTGCACAAGTGTCTTAACTTCAATGTAAATATATACAAAGGCGCAGTGTAAAACCATCATAAGCACCAGAGATAAATTCAGTGAACATAAGTTTGTACACTTTACAAGTAGATCAAACACTTTACAAGTAGATCAAACACTAACATTATAAATGTAAGTGAAAATTTCTGAAATCTTTAATATAATAAAAGTACCGGAGAGAATTATTACTTTGTCAAACAAATGAAAATCAGGTTGTAGGATGTAGGGAAGACAGAGCAGTGGCTAGGGTGACACTGAGCAGTGGCTAGGGTGACACTGAGAGCAGTGGCTAGGGTGACACTGAGAGCAGTGGCTAGGGTGACACTGAGAGCAGTGGCTAGGGTGACACTGAGAGCAGTGGCTAGGGTGACACTGAGAGCAGTGGCTAGGGTGACACTGAGAGCAGTGGCTAGGGTGACACTGAGAGCAGTGGCTAGGGTGACACTGAGAGCAGTGGCTAGGGTGACACTGAGAGCAGTGGCTAGGGTGACACTGAGAGCAGTGGCTAGGGTGACACTGAGAGCAGTGGCTAGGGTGACACTGAGAGCAGTGGCTAGGGTGACACTGAGAGCAGTGGCTAGGGTGACACTGAGAGCAGTGGCTAGGGTGACACTGAGAGCAGTGGCTAGGGTGACACTGAGAGCAGTGGCTAGGGTGACACTGAGAGCAGTGGCTAGGGTGACACTGAGAGCAGTGGCTAGGGGTGACACTGAGAGCAGTGGCTAGGGTGACACTGAGAGCAGTGGCTAGGGTGACACTGAGAGCAGTGGCTAGGGTGACACTGAGAGCAGTGGCTAGGGTGACACTGAGAGCAGTGGCTAGGGTGACACTGAGAGCAGTGGCTAGGGTGACACTGAGAGCTGTGGCTAGGGTGACACTGAGAGCAGTGGCTAGGGTGACACTGAGAGCAGTGGCTAGGGTGACACTGAGAGCAGTGGCTAGGGTGACACTGAGAGCTGTGGCTAGGGTGACACTGAGAGCAGTGGCTAGGGTGACACTGAGAGCAGTGGCTAGGGTGACACTGAGAGCTGTGGCTAGGGTGACACTGAGAGCTGTGGCTAGGGTGACACTGAGAGCAGCAGCTAGGGTGACACTGAGAGCAGTGTCTAGGGTGACACTGAGAGCAGTGGCTAGTGTGACACTGAGAGCAGTGGCTAGGGTGACACTGAGAGCAGTGGCTAGGGTGACACTGAGAGCAGTGGCTAGGGTGACACTGAGAGCAGTGGCTAGGGTGACACTGAGAGCAGTGGCTAGGGTGACACTGAGAGCAGTGGCTAGGGTGACACTGAGAGCAGTGGCTAGGGTGACACTGAGAGCTGTGGCTAGGGTGACACTGAGAGCAGCAGCTAGGGTGACACTGAGAGCAGTGGCTAGGGTGACACTGAGAGTAGTGGCTAGGGTGACACTGAGAGCAGTGTCTAGGGTGACACTGAGAGCAGTGGCTAGTGTGACACTGAGAGCAGTGGCTAGGGTGACACTGAGAGCAGTGGCTTGGGTGACACTGAGAGCAGTGGCTAGTGTGACACTGAGAGCAGTGGCTAGTATGACACTGAGAGCAGTGGCTAGGGTGACACAGAACAGTGGCTAGGGTGACACTGAGAGCAGTGGCTAGGGTGACACAGAACAGTGGCTAGGGTGACACTGAGAGCAGTGGCTAGGGTGACACAGAGCAGTGGCTAGGGTGACACAGAACAGTGGCTAGAGTGACACAGAACAGTGGCTAGGGTGACACTGAGAGCAGTGGCTAGGGTGACACAGAACAGTGGTTAGGGTGACACTGAGAACAGTGGCTAGGGTGACACTGAGAGCAGTGGCTAGGGTGACACTGAAAGCAGTGGCTAGGGTGACACTGAAAGCAGTGGCTAGGGTGACAATGAGAGCAGTGGCTAGGGTGACAATGAGAGCAGTGGCTAGGGTGACAATGAGAGCAGTGTCTAGGGTGACAATGAGAGCTGTGGCTAGGGTGACAATGAGAGCAGTGGCTAGGGTGACAATGAGAGCTGTGGCTAGGGTGACACTGAGAGCTGTGGCTAGGGGTGAGAGCACAGTGAGCTGTGGCTAGCTGAGAGCTGTGGCTAGGGTGACAATGAGAGCAGTGTCTAAGGTGACAATGAGAGCTGTGGCTAGGGTGACAATGAGAGCAGTGGCTAGGGTGACAATGAGAGCAGTGTCTAGGGTGACAATGAGAGCTGTGGCTAGGGTGACAATGAGAGCTGTGGCTAGGGTGACAATGAGAGCTGTGGCTAGGGTGACAATGCAGCTAGCTGTGGCTACATGAGAGCTGTGGCTAGGGTGACAGACAATGAGAGCTGTGGCTAGGGTGACAATGGCTAGGGTGACAATGAGAGCTGTGGCTAGGGTGACAATGAGTGGCTAGGGTGACAATGAGAGCAGTGGCTAGGGTGACAATGAGCTGTGGAGACACTGAGAGCTGTGGCTAGGGTGACAATGAGCTGTGGCTAGCAATGAGAGCTGTGGCTAGGGTGACAATGAGAGCTGTGGCTAGGGTGACAATGAGAGCTGTGGCTAGGGTGACAATGAGAGCTGTGGCTAGGGTGACAATGAGAGCTGTGGCTAGGGTGACAATGAGAGCTGTGGCTAGGGTGACACTGAGAGCTGTGGCTAGGGTGACAATGAGAGCTGTGGCTAGGGTGACACTGAAATGTTGTAAACATATTTTATGTCTATTAAATAATATGTTATGGTTGGTTTTAAGTTTGAGTATTGAGATGTGCATGTTAAGAGGTTCACCAATCAAATGTTTAGTCTGGTACTTCTCTGTCTCAATGGTTGCTCCACTTTCATCTCAGCTATTATTTGCATGATTTAATTTTTTTTTTTTTGGTTTTGTTTTGATACTTAAAAAAAATCTCTCTAAATCTAGAGTATTGTTTGACTTTGAGGTCAGTTTGCAAGCACTTAGAGATTTCATGATGGTAGACAACATCACTAGGATCCGGGTGATCATGGCCATGATGCTAAAGGTAAGGCAGTGCAAGCAGGAATGTGCAGCCAACATCTCCTTAGGTAAGTCAACTACCTGTTATTTTAAATATTATGGTTTTATTGCAAGGTATGTTATTGTATGTAGAAGCATGTTTGAGAGTACTGGTACCTCCTCTCTACGGTCACACTACACAACTGTGCATGTTAAGTGAGGCGTCAAGATTATTTCTCACCCACTCTCTTTAATGTGTTGGAAGTAACGAATCTTTGTTCCCTAGCAAGAAGAACATTCAGCTTAATATATGACCAGAATATAAAGTGCAAATTAATATGCAAGAAATGTTTACAAATGAAATATTTTATTTCAGTTAAAATGGAGACATTGCATTTTCAGATTAGTTATTTAACACTTTGCTAAAATTACTATTGTGCTTAATCTTTAAGAAACTTAAACCTTTAATGATAAAAAAATATTAAAAGTGAGGTAAAAAGAGTTATAATGTAGAAATCAAAAGCTGCACAATGAAGTATTATTACAGAAGACACAGTAAGTCTAATATGCAGTGAATATAAGACCAGAAAACTAGTTCAGAAACATACATAGTTAGCTATTTATTAAGACAATTGCCATATGGCCCTTATGGATTTAGTACTCTCGTGAATATTATATTTGTCGGGAGAGGGTAAAAGAGGCTTTGTGTGCAAGGGGCTTGGACATACATAAGGCATGTGTGAACATGTTAGATAGGAGTGGAGATGATTGGTTTTTGGGACTTGATGAGCTGTTGGAGTGTGAGCAGGGTAATATTTTGTGAAGGGATTCAGGTAAACCTGTTAGCCAGACTTGAGTGCTGGAGGTGGGAAGTACAATGTCTGCACTTTAAAGGAGGGGTTTGGGATAATGGCTGTTTGGAGTGACATCTGAATTGTCGTATCTGCGCACCACTGCAAAGACAGTGATTGTGTGTGAATGATGGTGAAAGTGTTGCATGATAATGAAAGTGTTTTTTTTTTTTCTTTTTTGGGGGCACCTACCTCAGTGGGAGACAGCTGACGTGTTGAAAAAAAAATGTGTATGTGTAGTTACCTAATTGTAGTCGCAGCTTCTGGTCCTGCCTCTTCAGTGACTGCTACTAGGTCCACTCTCTCTCTGTGCTCTATAAGCCTTATCATGCCTCTTCTTAAAGTTATATATGGATCCTGTGTGTGTGTGTGTGTGTGTGTGTGTGTGTGTGTGTGTGTGTGTGTGTGTGTGTGTGTGTGTGTGTGTGTGAGAGAGAGATGAAGAGGGAGGGAGAGAAAGGGGTGGAAGGAAAGAAGACTCCGTCATAGTAATTATTGTATTAAATGGTAACTCTTCATTGGCTGCTACAAATGTAACTCAGGTGTACAAAGTTACTCACTAAATAATATATATAATAATGTCTTTGGTAACTTGTGTACCTTAGAGTAAGATCAATTAATTTGCATGAACTTGGTTAAATTTATGTAGATACAATTTCCCAGCAACTGCATGTATAATTGATGATTGTTGGTGACAATAGATGATTGTTGGTGGTTGTTGGCAACAGCAACTAGATGATTGCTGATGGTAACTAGATGATTGTTAGTGATTGTTGGTGACTAAATGATTGATGGTGGTTGTGACAACTAGATTGTTGTTGGTTGTTAGTGACTGGATGATTGTTGGTGGTTGTTGATGACTAGATGATTGTTAGTGGGTGTGACAACTAGATGATTGTTGGTTGTTAGTGAATACTAGATGATTGTTGGTGGTTGGTGGTGACTAGATGATAGTGTTTGTGACAACTAGATGATTGCTGATGACATTTACTAGATGATTGTTGGTGACAACTACTAGATGATTGTTGGTGGTTGTTGGTGACTACTAGATGACTGTTGGCGACAACTAGTTGATTGTTAGTGACTAGATGATTGTTGGTGACAGCTAGATGATTGTTGGTGGTTGTTAGTGACTACTAGATAATTCTTGGTGGTTGTTAGTAACATCTACTAGATGATTATTGGAGACAGCTACATGATTGATTGTGGTTGTTTGTGACTACTAGATGACTGTTGGTGGTCCATGACAACCAGATGACTGTTGGTTGTTACTAACTAGATGATTGTTGGTGGTTAGTAACTAGATGATTGTAGCTAATTTAGCTCTATGTGGTATGCCTTTTTTGGCTGGGTTTTATTCTAAGGATTTGATTTTAGAAGTGGCATTGGTTTTTGGTGACTTGATGATTGTTGGTTTGCTAACAACAGCACAGTATTATTATTGGCTATTACTAACAACAACAGCACAGTATTATTATTGGCTATTACTAACAACAACAGCACAGTATTATTATTGGCTATTACTAACAACAACAGCACAGTATTATAACAGAGCTACAGATGTCCCTCTTAACATAATGATAAACGGATCACCTATCACAAAGCTAACAGAGGGAAAATTCTTAGGAATCCACCTTGATAATAGACTCAAATTTCATACACATATACAACAAATTTCTAAGAAAATTTCCAAGACTGTAGGCATACTATCGAAGATACGGTACTATGCTCCACAGTCAGCCCTCCTGGCCCTATATCACTCTCTTATTTACCCCTATCTCACCTATGGAATTTGTGCATGGGGCTCAACAACAAGTAACCATCTCAGACCACTAATTACCCAACAAAAGGCTGCAGTTAGAATGATAACAAATTCTCACTACAGGCAGCACACTCCACCAATATTCAATACACTCAACCTACTCACCATACAAAACATCCATACTTATTACTGCACCTATTACATACATAGAACACTCAACTCTGATATTAACCCTCCCCTCAAACATCTTGCCAACCTCAACAGAACACATGACCATAACACAAGGCACAGATCACTCTTTGATATTCCTCGTGTCCATCTCACGCTATGCAAAAACTCAATGCACATAAAAGGCCCTAAAATCTGGAATTCATTACCTGTAAATATAAAAGAAACACTACCTGTTTATAAATTCAAGTCTCTTCTCAAAGATCACTTACTCACCCAAAACCAAATAAATACTGAATAACTGAACCTTATAAATTGTATATCTTAAATGTTTCTCACAATTATATCACATAAATGTTAAACCTAAAACCCAATCTAACTTTATTATTTTTTAAATACACTACCTAACAGAATACTCCATTCTACTGAATTTATAACAATGCATGCAACCATATGACCTGTCTTTGTAATACTCACTTGTGCTTTATAGTAATCAGTTTACATTAATGTTTTTCACTGATTTCATCATTGCTTAGTTAATCTTAAGTTAATTTTAAGCCAGCCCGTAATGCTATGCATAGTATAAGTGGCTTTGGCATGCTGCTCTTATCTGTATTTTTTTGTACCTCTGTAAGTGTGCTCAAATTATAAATAAATAAATAAATAAATAAATAAATAAATAAATAAATTGGCTATTACTAACAACAACAGCACAGTATTAGATTATTGTTGGTTATGACTAACAACACAGTACTAGATTGTTGATAACACAATAATAATTAAGTCCTTCAAGTAATACAGTAGTTATACATGAATTAGTAGAAATATTGGTGCATAATCAAGTCACTAATTATGTATTTTGGGACACTAGTCATAAGACTTGCATGTTTCTTAAGAACCAGACACAGTATATTGTGTAAGGCTTCTTGTGTAGTTAACTACAATCATAAGTACAATAAGAGGTTGCAAATGACAAATTTAATTTGGTTTAGTGATCTTCAGTTTTATGTAGTGATTAAGTAGGGATGATGGAAACAGCAAGTTAGCAGAGTGGTTTTTGTTACTCTAATTACAATACAAATATAGTGGGACAGAATATGCTGCTATTTATATATGGAAGCTGAAGAAAGGCTGGAAGAAAAACAGGGACACAATTGGGTGAAGATGTAGTGTTTGATATAGTACATTGCTGTCAAGATTACATTATGGAGATGAAGTTCTTTTTAACAAGAACTATGAAGTGATTGGCAGTCAGGGGACCTTTAGAAACTTCAGGCACGGAGTTCCAGATTTTAGGACCTTTTATGAGCATTGAGTTTTTGCACAGGTTCAGTCAGACATGGATGTCAGAGGTTTTTGTCTTGTATCTTCTGTTGCAGCTGTCAACAAAGTTTCAGAGAAAGGTTTATATTGGAATTGATTGTTTTATATAGTAAGTGCATTAGTATGAATACATATGTACATTAAGCAAATTTAAACTTTTGAAGAGTAGAGGAGTGTGTTGTCTGGCACTGGATTGGGTAATCATTCGTACGGCAGCTTTCTGTTGAGTTATTATCTATTTTAGGTGGTTAGACATGGTAAATCCCCAGGCACAAATATCAACGGGAGTACAATGCAGGTAGTCTTGTGTGAGGTACACAATAACATATCTTAGAAAGGATATTTACTGTTTTGGAGACCTTTGCTGTATGTTGGATGTGAGTATTGAAATTCAAGGTCCAGACCTAAGAATTTTCCCTCTGTCTTACATTGGGAGAATCATTTGATCATAACATTTAGTTGGACATTTGTAGCTCTCTTCTCAAACAACATGTAGAAGGTTTTGTCAATATTAACCCTTTGACTGTTTCCGACGTATAAATACGTCTTACGAGCCAATGTTTCTGACGTATTTATACGCACAAATTCTAGCGGCTTCAAATCGCGCGCCAAAGGCCTGGTAGGCCTACACGGGAGAGAATGGGTCTCAGTGGTCGGTGTGCACCCTGTGAAAAAAATCTGGGACCTAGCGGTGCATTGTGGGAACGCCATGTTGTCAGTCCATTTTCACCATGCCTCTCGGTAAGAAGTTCCTCACTCCTCGGCAGATTGGAGGTCTTTTGTTCCCAAGTGATAGCTCTAACAGCGATGAAAATGTCAGTGACAGTGAATTCAAGGGTTTTCAAGTGAGTGTTACCGAAAAAAGTGCCCAGGATAACGTAAATAGTGACGAAAACCCAGATGACCCACAACCTTCGACCTCTGGTGCTGTGCCGGCTTGTTCACATTCACCTTCGCCTGTACCAGGACGAAAGAGGAAACTATTTGGTCGTGTACAACACCCAGATGATAGCAGTGATAGTGATAGTGATAGTGATTTCAAGGTCATTGAAAGCAGTTCTAGTGACAGTGAGAGTGAATATTCCCCAGTGAAGCGCCAGTATGTACGACGTAGCATGCGGTCTGGTAGTGTTTCATATGTTGTTCCAAGGGGAAGGAGAAACTCTGGGAGCACATCCCGTGGCCCAACACCACGACCTGATAGTGAAGATGACGATATTGTAACGATGGGTATGAATGGTGACAGTGAGGGAGGAGGCAGTGGTGGTGATAGTGAGGGTGGCACGGCCCATGTGGCACCATCACCGGGCCACGCTACTAGCCACGCGGCTGACTCAGCAGAACAACCAGCCTCACCCTACCCCACACTGCCACAACCTGCACAGCCACAACCACAGCCACAACCACGGTACAATATCCAGACCCCACCAGCAGACCGCATCTGGGATTGGCAGGACGGTGACGAGTTTGTTCCCAGTCCCCATGACTTTGATGAAACACAAAGTGGAATAAAGCCATCTTGTCCACTTGGGAACAATGCCAGTGAACTGGACTGCTTTGAGTTATTCTTCGATGAACCCCTGATGGACATCATTGTCAGGGAAACCAACACATACTGTGAATACACCATGGCAAATACAATTCTCTCACCAAAATCACGGCTACACAAGTGGAAGGAGACAACTGTGGCAGAGATGTACCTGTTTTTTGCCACAATAATGCTTATGCCACATGTGTATAAGCACACTGTCACCACATACTGGACAACAGATCGCCTGATTTCAACTCCAGGTTTTAGTGACATTATAGGTGTCAATCGTTTCCTGATACTGTTGCGTATGTTACACTTTTCAGACAAAACCAGGCCTGACAGAAGCGACAGGTTATATAAGATAAGAAATGTGTTTATGTACCTGAAACAAAAGTGCTGCATGTATTTTTATCCCTTCAGGAAGCTTGTTATTGATGAGTCCTTGATTTTATTCAAAGGAAGACTCTCATTCAAGCAATATATACCAAGCAAGAGGAAACGCTTTGGTATAAAGCTATTTGTACTGTGTGATTGCAGAAGTGGTCTTGTTTTAGATATTATTGTGTACACTGGCAGTAATACTTTGAGAGATACCATGAAGTTATTGGGTATCTCTGGTGATGTGGTTCGAACAATGATGGAACCATATCTTGGTAAGGGGCATATGTTATTTACTGATAACTGGTACACAAGCCCCTTACTCAGTGATTTCTTGCGAGTGAACTTGACAGACGTGTGTGGCACAGTGCGTGGTAATCGCAAACATATGCCAAGGATTGACGCTGGCACTCGCAGAGGTGAGGTGCAAGCCTTTGCTGCCAATGACATCATGGCATTTCGGTGGCATGACAAACGTGATGTCACATTGTTGACATCAGTTCACACAAACGAAATGGTACCCAGTGGCAGGGACAACAGAGAGACCAATGAACCCATTCTAAAGCCTGCAGCTGTCATGGACTACAACCTCAATATGCGCTTAGTGGACAAATGTGACATGCAGATTGGGTTTGCAGACTGTGTACGCAAGAGTTATAAGTGGTATATCAAACTTTTTTTCCATCTTGTTGATATCTCTATGCTAAATGCTTATAACATATACAAGTTGAAGACCAACAAAACACCAAAATATGGTGAATTTTGCCTGTCAGTAATCAGACAAATAATTGCAAAGTACAAAGGAGCAACTCCTGCAATAGACCAGCGCCCACAGACGTCATCTCGTTTGAGGCCTGGTGATCACTACCCCATACAACTGCCTCCTACTACTGCCAAGAAAAATGCACAGAAGAGGTGTTATGTATGTATGCATACCACAAAACGCCCACAAACACGCAGAGACACTCGTTTTATGTGTGAGGAGTGTGAAGTGCCCCTCTGCATATACCCATGTTTCAAAGAGTTCCACAAGCTGCAGCAGTTCTAGGAACGTGGTTAGTGACTGTACATATGTATATATATTATGGAACAATAGTAATAAACATTGTTTTGTATTGTTTGTTTGTGTAAACAAAGTGTATACACAAACTAATAGTGATAAAGTTTGTTCTGTTATTGTGTTGTAAATAATGAGTGTATATTTGAACAATGCACCTTACATTGGTCTCACAGGCCACATAAGTTACCTGGAAAAGAAAAATATTGAAAAATGCAAGAAACCTTTGAATTAGAGTAAATAAAAGAATACCGGGTGGGCGGCAGTCGCCGCTGTTGCCGTACGCACGTCAATTTCTGCAAACTTTGCGGCTCTATATCTCGGTAAGTACTGATGGCAAAAAATTTTTTTTAGGCTTAAAACACTAGTAAAAATATTCCTAACATTTTCATAAGAAAAAATAATTTTTTTTTTTTTCGAATATTTGGCGACATAGAATGACAGTTTCAGAGAGAGGCCTGAAACAGTCAAAGGGTTAAGAGTGAGATTATTGGTAGTCATACAGATAAATATCTTGAACAGCTCCTCATTAACAGTGTTGTTGAGAGAAGTCAGATTGGGATGGTAGTTGACAGAAGTTTTGTTATCTGCAAACAGAAGAGGTTCAAGTAGACGAGGTGCATTGGGGAGATCATTGATGTAAATGAGGAAAAGCAAAGAGGCAAGAACACTTCCCTGAGGCACTCCTCCATTAACAAGCCAAGTTGATTTGGTTACACCATTGATGGAGACGTACTTTTGTCTGCTACTAAGATGAGACAAAATATGCAAGATAACATGATGTTCTAGAATAAGATGCAAGATGTTGCAGTCCACTGTATCAAAAGCTTTCCAAGGTTCAAAGAGGCCCGAAGGATATTCATTATTATCAGAAGCTGCATAAAGCAGTTCAAGCATTTTTATAATTGTATCATTTGTACTTTTTTTTGGCCTGAATACAATCTAGCAGGGGTTGAGTATATTGTGGGACACTAGGAAAAAGTAAACTCACTTAAGAATTAATTTTTTGGGAGAGAATATGGAGGAGGTGAATGTATTCAGATATTTAGGAGTGGACGTGTCAGCAGATGGGTCTATGAAGGATGAGGTGAATCACAGAATTGATGAGGGGAAAAGGGTGAGTGGTGTACTTAGGAGTCTGTGGAGACAAAGAACTTTGTCCATGAAAGCAAAGAGGGGAATGTATGAGAGTATAGTTATACCAACACTTTTGTATGGGTGTGAAGCATGGGTGGTGAAAGTTGCAATGAGGAGGATGCTGGAGGCAGTGGAGATGTCATGTCTGAGGGCAATGTGTGGTGTGAATATAATGCAGAGAATTCGTAGTTTGGAAATTAGGAGAAGGTGTGGGATTACCAAAACTATTATCCAGAGGGCTGAGGAGGGGTTGTTGAGGTGGTTCGGACATGTAGAGAGAGTGGAACAAAACAGAATGACTTCAAGAGTGTATAAATCTGTGGTGGAGGGAAGGCAGGGTAGGGGTCATCCTAGGAAGGATTGGAGGGAGGGGGTAAATTAGGTTTTGTGTGCGAGGGGCTTGGACTTCCAGCAAGCATGTGTGAGCGTATTTGATAGGAGTGAATGGAGACAAATGGTTTTTGATACTTGATGTGCTGTTGGAATGTGAGCAAAGTAACATTTATGAAGGGATTCAGGGAAACTGGCAGGCTGGACTTGAGTCCTGGAGATGGGAAGTACAGTGCCTGCACTCTGAAGGAGGGGTGTTAATGTTGCAATTTTATAACTGTAGTGTAAAGTGCCCCTCTGGCAAGACAGTGATGGAGTAAATGATGATGAAAGTTTTTCTTTTTCGGGCCACCCTGCCTTAGTGGGAATCGGCCGATGTGTTAAAAAAAATTTTTTTTAGAAAGCACTAGCAAATAGAATATTGATGCATAGTTATTGACATCAGTTAGATTGTCTCCCTTGTGTACTGGAATAACCTTTGTTTTCTTCAGCATTGTTGAGAAAGTTATGGTTGCTAATAATTTGCTGAACAATGTTGCAGTTGTGGGTGATAACATATGAACTGCTTTTTTGTACATTAATAGTGGCAAATTAGTTTCCTTCCTTGTTTTTATGTGAGTATTATAAGAATAAGTTTATTTTGACATGATACATGGTTGTACAGAGGAATATAATAGTTGGGTGTACATGCCAAAAGCCCCTTAGTATGTAGAGCATTTTGGGCAAACTTAAAAATTAACTTAAGATTACGAAGGCAATAATAGTTCATATTGTCATTTGTTAAGTTACAGTTAGTACAAGAGAATTGAATATTCTATTAGGTAATGCTACATGGCTTTGACAAGTTTAGTAGAGAATAATTACACTATTGAATTAGTTTATAAAGATTACAGTATTACAATAGAACAGTTTAACCCTTTGAGGGTCGACAGGCCCTCTCCGAAACTCGTTCTCAGGGTCGGCCAAATTTCAAAAAAAAAAAAAATTATTTTTTCTTATGAAAAAATAGTTTTTTTTTCTAAACATTATAGGATAAACAAAAAAAATTTAACATCAATACTTACGGAGATATGGATGCATGAAGTTTGCAGAAAATGAGCCGCGTATGGCAACAGCGGCGACTGCCGCTCACCCGGTAAACTTTAGTTTACTTGTATTTGAAGGTTTGTTGTTTTTTTCACTATTTTATTTTTTCACATAACTTATGTGGCCTATGAGACCAAAGTAAGGTGCAATGTACATATATACACTCGTTGTATACAACACAATAAGCACACAAACATAATTATCAATATATTGTTTATAAAACTTGTTTACAAAAACAAACAATACAAAACATTGTTTATTATTATTGTTCTATAATATATATACCAATATACAGTCACTGAACATATTCCTATTAGTTCTGCAGCTTGTGGAACTCTGAAACATGGTGTCATACACAATGGTGTTTTATCTTTCTCCCTCATTCTATCTCTTTCAATCTGTCTCTCTCTTTCTATCTGTCTGTCTATCTCTGTCTCACAGGTACACATAAATACAAGTATACATAGTATAAATTACCTAGGATAACCCAAGAAATCCAGACAAAGTGCTATACTCTGCTTGAAGATGTGAGTAAAAGTGATGACACAGTCTTGTGGCTCTCTGAGACAGAGAGCTAGACGGATAGACAGATAGACAGGGAGCTTGACAGACAGACAAATAGACAGACAGAAATGTTAGTGTACCAGTACCAGTGTACTAGTGTTCCACCCTCCTCCTCCTCTTCTTCCTCTTCCTCCTCTTCCCCCTACTCTTCCTCCTCTTCCCCCTACTCTTCCTCATACTCTTCCTCTTCCTCCTCTTCCTCTTCCTCCTACTCTTCCTCTTCCTCCTACTCTTCCTCCTCCTCCTCTTCCTCCTCCTCCTCTTCTTCCTCTTCCTCCTCCTGCTCTTCTTCCTCTTCCTCCTCTTCCCCCTAATCTTCCTCCTACTATTCCTCTTTCTCCTCCTCTTCCTCTTCCTCCTCCTCTTATTCCTCTTCCTCCTACTCTTCCTCTTCCTCCTCCTCCTCTTCCTCCTCTTCCTCCTCCTCCTCTTCTTCCTCTTCCCCCTACTCTTCCTCCTCCTCGTCCATAGTGTAAATTACAAGGAGTCAGCAGCTGTCAAAGTGACATATTGGCTCATTACTCTTTCCCCCTCCGGCCTGTCAAAACAATGGGGTCGGATGCTGCTTCCCCTCCTCCATTTTATCTAATTATCTTTCTCCCTCATTCTATCTGTCTGTCTATCTCTGTCTCACAGGTACACATAAAATACAAGTATACATAGTATAAATTACCTAGGATAACCCAAGAAACCCAGACAAAGTGCTATACTCTGCTTGAAGATGTGAGTAAAAGTGATGACGCAGTCTTGTGGCTCTCTGAGACAGAGAGCTAGATGGATAGACAGGGAGCTTGACAGACAGGCAAATAGACAGACAGAAATGTTAGTATACCAGCAAAAACAAAGGGAGGGCGATGTTCATCTCATCTTTTGGCATCGGCTCTACCCTCATTTACCCTCATCAAACGTCAGCACTTATCAGATGTTATCTCCCCTTATCTTGTTACTGTCATGGGTGAACATTTATTATTACATATTATTATTATTACCTATTATTATTATTATGTATTATTATTATTATGTATTATTATTATTATGTATTATTATTATTATGTATTATTATTATGTATTATTATTATTATTATTGTTATCATTACGTATTCTTCTTCTTCCTCCTCCTCCTCCTCCTCTTCCTCCTCCTCCTCCTCCTCCTCCTCTTCCTCTTCCTCCTCCTCCTCCTCCTCTTCTTCTCCTCCTCCTCCTCCTCCTCCTCCTCTGCCTCCTCCTCCTCTTGCCTCCTCCTCCTCTTGCCTCCTCCTCCTCTGTCTCCTCCTCCTCTGCCTCCTCCTCCTCCTCCATTCTTGGAACAAGTTTGAAGAGCTTGTAGTTCATAATCACTATCATTATCATCACCAATGCTCACATCTGAGTCTGGGATTTTGGAAAATAGGAGTTTCCTCTTTGATTCTGGTACAACTGAACGACGGCCCAGCAGCAGAGGTGGAAGGCTGTGGGTTGTCTGGGTTTTCCTCACTATTACCCATATTATGGTCATTAGTTTCGGTCAAAACCTCACCAGAACCTTGAAACTCATCTTCACTGTCACTTCCATCTGTATTAGAACTGTCACTGGGGAACAAAAGTGTCCCAATTCGCCGAGGAGTGAGGAACTTCTTACCGCAGGGCACGGTGGAAATTGTGTACTATGATGGCATTCCCACAATGCACCACTGGGTCCCAGATTTTTTTCCTACTGCGCACACCCACCACACAGACCCATTCTCTCACATCTAGGCTTATCAGCCTTTTCCTGCGAGATTTGAGGCCGCTAGAATTTATGCGTACTAGTACGACAAAAACCCCTACGCGTAAGACGTACTAGTACGACCAAAACCCTCAAAGGGTTAAAACAATTTACAATATGATGTATTACAATTTAGTACTATTTAAAACAATGAAATTTAGAGATCCTAATTTTGAAGTACATAGTAAGTGGTTGAGCAGTCCTCAGTACATTGAGTAGATTTTGAGTAACTGGTAGGTATTAGGTACAGTTTGGTTAAATTTGGGTGATGAGGCAATTTCTTAGCAGGGCCTTAAACTGATTTACAGACGGGTTATTTAGTGTGTTCTGGCAATGAATTCCAGATCTTCGAGCCCTTTACATGCATACCATTTTTACATAAGGAGAGATGGACATGAGGGATATCAAAGAGTGATTTGTGTCTCGTATTATGGTTGTGTGTTCTGTTATAGTTATCAAGGAGGAGTTTGAGAGGAGGGTTTATATTTGAGTATAGTGTTCTGTGTAAGTAGTAGGCACAATAATAAGTGTAGATGTTTTGTATATTAAGCAAGTTAAGACTCTTGAAAAGAGGTGGAATGTGTTGTCTAGTGCAGGAGTTAGTAATCAGTTGCACTGTAGCTTTTTGCTGGGTTGTTAAAGACTTAAGGTGATTTTCTGTGGTTGAGCCCCATGTACAAATACCATAGGTGAAGTAAGGGTAAATGAGAAAGTGGTAGAGCAAGAAGAGCTGATTGGGGTACATAGTACCATATCTTTGAAAGGATGCCTACAGTTTTGGAGACTTTCTTGGAAATTTGCTGTATGTGTGTCTGAAATTTGAGACTGCAGTCAAGGTGGAGACCTAGAAATTTGCCCTCTGTCTATCTAGAAATGGGTGAACCATTTATCAAAATGTTTAGCTGTGCATTTGAAGCTGTTTCCAGATAACATGAAGTAGGTTTTGTCTATATTGAGAGTAAGTTTGTTGGTAGTCATCCAAGTAGATTTTTTAGCAGTTCAGCATTTACAGTGTCTGTTAGTGCAGTTGGGTTTGGGTGAGAGAAGACATAAGTAGTGTCATCCGCAAATAAAATGGGTTTAAGGAGATTAGATGCATTTGATGTAAATGAGAAAGAGAAGTGGGCCAAGGATACTTTCCTGTGGGACTCCAACAAGAACAGGATGTGTAGTGGAGCTGGCTCCATTTGTGTATACGTACTGGGTTCTGTTGCTAAGATTAGATTTTAGGTAATAGAGTGTCCTCTGACCCCGTAATGTTCAAGTTTTAGGTGCAAAAGGTTATGGTCAACTGTATCAAATGCTTTTCATAAGTCTATGAAAAGCCCCAGGGCAAATTTACTTTTTTCAAGTGCAGAATATATTAGTTCAAGCATACGTATAATAGCATCATTAGTACAGTGGACCCCCGCATAACGTTGGCATCGCATAGTGTTAAATCCGCATAGCGATACATTTTATCGCTAAAATTTTGCCTTGCATAGTGTTAAAAAATTCGCTCAACGTGATTCGTCCGAGACATGTCCATGCGGCCTGAGCCAGCCTCACTTGTTTTGCAAGTGGCATTGTTTACAAGCCAGCCTCCGCGGTAACATTCAAGCATACAATCGGAACATTTCGTATTATTACAGCCTTTTTATAGTGATTTCACCTGAAAAATAAGTGACCATGGGCCCCAAGAAAGCTTCTAGTGCCAACCCTACAGGAATAAGGGTGAGAATTGCTATGGAGATGAAGAAAGAGATCATTGCTAAGTATGAAAGTGGAGTGCGTGTCTCCGAGCTGGCCAGGTTGTATAGTAAACCCCAATCAACCATCGCTTCTATTGTGTCCAAGAAAACGGCAATCAAGGAAGCTGTTCTTGCCAAAGGTTTAACTGTGCTTTTAAAACAGAGATCGCAAGTGATAGAAGATTTTGAGAGACTGTTATTGGTGTGGATAAACAAAAAACAGATAGGCGATAGCATCTCTCAAGCGATCATAAGTGAAAAGGCTAGGAAGTTGCATGAGGATTTAATTAGAAAAATGCCTGCAACTAGTGGTGATGCGAGTGAATTTAAGGCCAGCAAAGGTTGGTTTGAGAGATTTAAGAGGCGTAGTGGCATACATAGTGTGATAAGGCATGGTGAGGCTGCCAGTTCGGAGAGAGAAATTGAAGAAGTTGCCTACTTCAAAGATTAAGGAAATCTGTGCAAAGTGGCTTGAAGTGCAAACCTTAATGGATGAAAATCACCCTCAGACAGCTATTGCAAGCCGTGCTGGTGACTATTACATTGACACTGTTGTGAAACACTTTAGGAAAGTCATAAAGGAACGAGAATTACAGGCCACTATGGATAGATATCTTGTGCGACAGAAGTCCAGTGACTCTGAAGCTGGTCCTAGTGGCATTAAAAGAAGAAGGGAAGCAACCCCAGAAAAGGACTTGACACCTCAAGTCCTAATGGAAGGGGATTCCCCTTCTAAACACTAAAACCATCCAGTCTCCCCTCCTCCCATCCCATCAATCATCACCACATCTTCAATAAAGGTAAGTGTCATGTAACTGTGCATGTTTTCTTAAGTTTGTGTGTATTAAAATTAATATTTCATGTGGTAAAAAAAATTTTTTTTTCATACTTTTGGGTGTCTTGCACGGATTAATTTGATTTCCATTATTTCTTATGGGGAAAATTAATTCGCATAACAATATTTTCGCATAACATTGAGCTCTCAGGAATGGATTAATAGCATTATGTGGGGTCCACTGTACTTTTTTTCAGCCTGAACCCAAACTGACAGGGGGTCGAGTATCTTGTGGGATACCAAGTAGGAGTAGACTTGTCTGTGAGTTAATTTTTTGAAGTTTGATATAGGCCTATAGTTGTTCAGTTCAGTTGGATCACTTCCTTTGAGAATCAGGGTGACTCTTGCTGTCTTGAATAAGGATGGGAAGGTGGAAGATTCAGTGGATTTGGTAAAAAGAGTTGCAATAATTGGAGACAACACATGAGAAGCTTTTATATACATGAGTGGTGGTAAGTTATTTAGGTCTCCTGTCATATTCTTTAGTGTTTTGATGATAAGCGAGATTTCAGTAGGGTTTGTTGGGGCTAAAAATAAAGTTTTTGAGTAGTTACCAGTGAGGTAGTCTTTTGGTTGAATATTTGAATTTGGGAATTCACTTGCTAACTTTGTTCCTACGGTCGAGAAAAAGACATTAAGTTTGTTGGCAACATTGCATGGCTGAAGGAGAGGTTCTTCTGGTTTGGTTAAGTTAACCATTCTCTTTTGTGACAGCCTTTTAGATCCTACAATTTCAGATAAGGCTTTCCAGGTCTTTTTCATATTACCTTTTATGTCATAAAATCTGTTTTCATAATACAGTGGACCCCCGCCTTACATTAAATTCGCCATACGATACATTTTAATGCAAAAATTTTGCCTCGCCTTGCGCTAAAAAACTCGCTTCACACAATTTGTCCGGAACTTGTCCCACACGTAGCCTCGGCTGCCCCATGCGTGCCAGTGTTTACAAACCAGCCAGTGCAGTCGCATCCACGCATACATTCGGTACATTTCATATTATCAGTGTTTTTAGTGATTGTAGCTGCAAAATAAGCCACCATGAGCCCCAAGAAAGCTTCTAGTGACAACCCTGCTGGAAAAAGGGTGAAAATTACTATGGAAATGAAGAAATAGATAATTACTAAGTACGAAAGTGGAGTGTGTGTCTCGGAGCTGGCCAGGTTGTATAACAAACCCCAATCAACCATCGCTACTATCGTGGCCAACAAAACTGCAATCAAGGAAGCTGTTCATGCAAAAGGTGCAAGTTTGTTTTCGAAACAGAGATAGCAAGTGATAGAAGATGTTGAGAGACTGTTATTGGTGTGGATAAATGAAAAACAGATAGAAGATAGCATCTCTCAAGCGATCATATGTAAAAAGGCTAGGAAAATGCATGAGGATTTAATTAGAAAAATGCCTGCAACTAGTGGTGATGTGAGTGAATTTAAGGCCAGCAAAGGTTAGTTTGAGAGATTTAAGAATTGCATGTCATCTTCAGTTTGTGTGCATTAAAATTAATATTTCATGAGGTAAAAATTTTTTTTTTTTCATACTTTGGGGTGTCTTGCATGGATTAATTTGATTTCCATTATTTTTTATGGGGAAAATTAATTCACCTTACGATAATTTCGGCTTACGATGAGCTCTCAGGAACGGATTAATATCGTAAGGTAGGGGTCCACTGTACAGTTTTTTTTGACCTTATTAGATTGTTCTGTAGCTCGATCGCTAGCGCACTCACCTTACACACTGAGGTCCAGGGTTCAAATCTCTTCTGGTACTGCTGGAAAACATTAGGGACATGTTTCCATAAGACACCTGCTGTCCCTGTCCCTATTCCCGCATCAGTTCAAAATGGGTACCTGGGTGTTATTCGACTAGTGTGGGTCGCATCCTGGGACAAAACTGACCTAATTTGCCCATAATGCTCAGCATAACAAGCAGCTTTCTATATACAGTGGACCCTTGACCAGCAATATTAATCCATTCCAGAGAGCTTGTCGTTAGTCGAATTTATCGTTAGTCAAATTAATTTTCCCCATAAGAAATAATGGAAATTCAATTAATCCATTCTAGACACCCAAAAATATGAAAAAAAAAAATTTTCACATATATACATTTTCCTATACAGAAAAAAGATACATGCACAATAAATAATGTATTGTACTAAATGAAGAATAAATGACACTGACCTTTGTTGAAGATATAGTGATGAGATGGGAGGAGGGGAGATGGAGGTGTATTAATTTTTGGAAGGGGAATCCCCTTCCATTAGGACTTTAGGTAGCAAGTCCTTTTCCAGGGTTACTTCCCTTCTGTGTTTTTTAATGCCACTTTTGAACAACTTGAGAGTCACTGGACCTCTGTCACACCAAAAATCTGTCCATAGAGCTCTGTACCTCGCATTCCTTTAAGATTTTCCTAAAGTGGGTCACAACATTGTCATTGTAAAAGTCACCAGCATGGCTTGCAATATCTGTGTCAGGGTGATTTTCCTCCATAAAGGTTTGCACCTTTGTCCACATTGTACAAATTTCCTTAGTCGTTGAAGAAGACAACTTCCTCAATTTCTCTCTCCCCTCCTCTGGAGCAATTTCCTCAGTTGTGGCCTCTTGCTGTTGCAGATGCTCTTGCAGCTCATCAGTGGTTAGTTCTTCATTGTCGTCCTCCACCAACTCTTCCACATCCTTCCCACTAACCTCCAACCCCAAGGACTTCCCCAATGCCACAATAGATTCCACAACTGGCATAGGCTGCTCAGGGTTAGCCCCAAACCCTTCAAAATCCCTTCTACACATTCTGGCCACAATTTCCTCCAAGCAGATTTCAAAGTCCTGTTAGTCACTCCCTCCCAAGCCTTACCTATAAGGGTTATGCAATTGAGAATACTAAAGTGATCTTTCCAAAACTCTCTTAGGGTCAATCGAGTGTCTGAGGTCACTTCAAAGCACTTTTGAAATACTGCTTTGGTGTACAGTTTTTTGAAATTTGAAATGACCTGCTGGTCCATGGGCTGGAGGAGAGGAGTGGTATTAGGAGACAAATACTTCACTTTTATGAAGCTCAGCTCCCCCGAAATTCGCTCTGGCAAGTCTGAAGGATGAGCAGGAGCATTGTCTAATACCAGGAGGCACTTAAGGTCCAATTTATTTTCCAGGAAGTAATTTTTCACAGTGGGGCCAAACACATGATAAAACCAGTCATAGAAAATGTCCCTAGTGACCCCTGCCTTACTGTTTGCCCTCCACATCACACACAAATTAGCCTTGGCAATATTGTTTTTCCTAAACACACTGGGAGTTTCAGAGCGATACACGAGTAAAGACTTCACTTTGCAATCCCCACTAGCATTACTACACAACATTAAGGTTAGCCTGTCTTTCATAGGCTTGTGTCCTGGCAGTGCTTTTTTGCCCTGTGTAATGTAGGTCCTGTTTGGCATTTTCTTCCAAAACAGGCCTGTTTTGTCACAAACACTTGTTGGGATTACAGTCCTTCAGCCTCTATGTACCCCTGGAATTCCTTCACATAATTTTCAGCTGCTTTTTTGTCCGAACTGGCAGCCTCACCATGCTTTATCACACTGTGTATGCCACTATGATTCTTAAATCTCTCAAACCAACCTTTGCTGCCCTTAAATTCACTCACATCACCACTAGTTGCAGGCATTTTTGTAATTAAATCGTCATGCAACTGCCTTGCCTTTTCACATATGATGGATTGAGAGATACTATCTCCTGATATCTGTTTTTCGTTTATCCACAACAACAACAGTCTCTCAACATCTTCAAGTACAGTGGACCCCCGGTATTCGATGGCATTGGTATTCGATAAATCCGGTATTCGATGCATTTTATTGCAAAAATTTTGCCTCGGTATCCGATCGAAAACCCGGTATTCGATGCGATTCGTACGAGACGTGTCCACGTGTGGCCTGAACTGCCCCGTGTGTGCCAGTGTTTACAAGCCAGCCAGTGTGCGCGCATCTAAGGATACATTCGGTACATTCCACATTATCACTGTTTTTGGTGCTTGTTTCTGCAAAATAAGTCACCATGGGCCCCAAGAAAGCTTCTAGTGCCAACCCTTCGAGAAAAAAGGTGCTAATGACTATTGAAATGAAGAAAGAGATAATTGCAAAGTATGAAAGTGGAGTGCGTGTGTCGGAGCTGGTCAGGTTGTATAGTAAACCCCAATCAACCATCTCTACTATAGTGACCAGGAAAACGGCAATCAAGGAAGCTGTTCTTGCAAAAGGTGCAGCTGTGATTACGAAACAGCGACCGCAAGTGTTAGAAAATGTTGAGAGACTGTTATTGGTGTGGATAAATGAAAAACAGATAGCACGAGATAGCATCTCTCAAGCGATCATTTGTGAAAAGGCTAGGCAGTTGCATGACAATTTGGTAAAGAAATTGCCTGCAACTAGTGCTGATGTGAGTGAATTTAACCCTTTGAGTGTTTCAAGCCCCTCTCTGAAACTGTCATTCTATGTCGCTCAATTTTTGAAAAAAAAAAATTATTTTTTTCTTACGAAATGATAGAGAATCTTTTCCCGATGGTAATGACACCAAAAGTTCGAAATTTGGTCGAAAACTCTTGGAATTATGCTCCCGCGAAGTTAGCGGTCTCGGCGACATATGCATATCAGCGATTTCGCCGACTTTGAGCCCTATTTTCAGCCAATTCCATTGTTCCAGTTGACCAACTCATAGCTATTTCTTTTGAACTCCATTTTATCTATCAGCTGAGTACAAGAAACCTCCCATTTACTAATTTGGACTACCCAATATGGTGGTCAGAAATTGGCAATTTGGCCAATTTCACGCAAACTAAAAAAGATGCCAATTTCAAAATAGGGTCCAGAATAAACAAGGTAGACATTCGTGGCACTAAAATAACATATGCTCTGTTCATTAGTCACATCTCTAGGCCCCTCTTATATTATTATTGCTTTCTATTTTGATTTTTTATTCATACAAAAAAATACAAAATTTACTGTTATGCAGACTACTGCATTATTGTAAAAATGGTATAAATAATATAAGTGCACTAGTGAAAGAATATTAGACTCCCCAGTTGACGTGTATTGGACGTGTGGTGTGATTTATTTACTCCTGAACATTGGTAAAAATCGAACATTTCCGTTACTTTGAGCTCAGTTTCAAGGTCGTTTTCATCGTCAAAGTAATGAAAATCATCTCTATTTCTGTAATATGTTTTCCATTTTATCACCTAAGACCGTGAAAACGCGAATACAACGATAAATACTATACGAAAATACACATCAAAGTCGGCGTTTTATTCCAAAAAAAGATCAGTTTTTTTTTTCTCATTACGCAATGTGTGCTGCAGGATTTTTTTATGTGGTACACACTGACCACACAGACCCATTCTCTCACACGTGGGCCTACCAGCTTTCTCCCGCTTGATTTGAAGCTGCTAGAATTATTGAGTATATGTACGTCAGAAACATTGGCTCGTAAGACGTATTTATACGTCGAAAACAGTCAAAGGGTTAAGGCCAGCAAAGGTTGGTTTGAAAGATTTAAGAATCGTAGTGGCATACATAGTGTGATTAGGCATGGTGAGGCTGCCAGTTCGGACCAAAAAGCAGCTGAAAAATATGTGAGGGAATTCAAGGATTACACAGACAGTGAAGAATTTAAACCTGAACAAGTGTTTAATTGCGACGAAACAAGCCTGTTTTGGAAGAAAATGCCAAGCAGGACCTACATTACTCAGGAGGAAAAGGCACTCCCAGGACATAAGCCTATGAAAGACAGGCTTACTCTGTTGATGTGTGCCAATGCTAGTGGTGATTGCAAAGTGAAACCTTTATAGGTGTATCACTCTGAAACTCCCAGAGTGTTCAGGAAAAACAATGTCCTCAAGGCTAATTTGTGTGTGCTGTGGAGGGCAAACAGTAAGGCATGGGTCACTAGGGACTTTTTCTATGACTGGTTACACCATGCATTTGCCCCCACTGTGAAAAATTACCTAATTGAAAAGAAATTAGACCTTAAGTGCTTCCTGGTATTAGACAATGCCCCTGGTCATCCTACAGACTTGGCAGAGGGACTTTCTGGGGACATGAGCTTCATTAAGGTCAAGTTTTTGCCTCCTAATACCACTCCTCTCCTGCAGCCCATGGACCAGCAGGTCATTTCCAACTTCAAGAAACTGTACACAAAAGCTATGTTTCAAAAGTGCTTTGAAGTGACCACAGACACTCGATTGACTCTAAAAGAGTTTTGGAAGAATCACTTTAATATCCTCAATTGTATAAACCTTACAGGTATGGCTTGGGAGGGAGTGACTAAGAGGACCTTGAACTCTGCTTGGAAAAAACTGTGGCCAGAATGTGTAGACAAAAGGGATTTTGAAGGATTTGAGGCTAACCCTGAGAATCCTATGTCAGTTGAGGAATCCCTTGTGGCATTGGGGGAGTCCTTGGGGTTGGAGGTTAGTGGGGAGGATGTGGAAGAGTTGGTGGAGGAGGACAATGAAGAACTAACCACTGATGAGCTGCTAGATCATCTTCAACAGCAAGAGGCCAGACCTGAGGAAACTGCTTCAGAGGAAGGGATAGAGAAATTGAAGAAGTTGCCTACTTCAAAGATTAAGGAAATGTGTGCAATGTGGCTTAAAGTGCAAACCTTTTTTGATGACAATCACCCTAACACAGCTATTGCAAGCCATGCTGGTGACTATTACACTGACAATGTTGTGAAACACTTTAGGAATGTCATAAAGGAACGGGAGGTACAGGCCACTATGGACAGAAATGTTGTGCGACAGAAGTACAGTGACTCTCAAGCTGGTCCTAGTGGCATTAAAAGAAGAAGGGAAGTAACCCCGGAAAAGGACTTGCTACCTCAAGTCCTAATGGAAGGGGATTCCCCTTCTAAACACTAACACCTCTCCCCTTCTCCCATCCCATCAATCATCACCAGATCTTCATTAAAGGTAAGTGTCAATTATTCTATTGTTATTGTCATTATTGTAATTATTCTATTGCATTAAACTTAATATTTCATGTGGTAAAATTTTTTTTCATACTTTTGGGTGTCTTGCACGGATTAATTTTATTTCTATTATTTCTTATGAGGAAAATTGATTTGCTTTTCGATATTTTTGGTATTCAATTAGCTCTCAGGAATGGATTAATATCGAGTACCGGGGGTCCACTGTACTTGTGATCTGTGTTTCGAAAACATACTTGCACCTTTCACAACAGCTTCCTTGATTGCCTTTCTGTTGGCCAAGATAGTAGCGATGGTTGATTGGGGTTTTTTATACAACCTGGCCAGCTTGGAGACATGCACTCCAGTTTCATACTTTATGATGATCTCCTTCATTTCAATTGTAATTCTTACCCTTTTTACCACAAGGTTGACACTAGAAGCTTTCTTGGGGCTCATGGTGGCTTATTTAGCAGTTACAAGCACTAAAAACACTGGCACACTAACTGAAGGCAGGGCAGCTAAGGCGCGCTCAGGCCAGACAGGACACGTGGATGTGTTTGGGACGAATGATGTTGGTTGAGTTTTTCATCGTTTGTTGGGCCAAATTTTTTATGCTCAAACGCTTCGTTAGTCAAATTTATCATTAGACGATGCCTTTGTTGGTCGGCGATCCACTGTAGTAGTGTGTCATTGATGTCAGCTAGGCCTGTATACCTTGTACATGTACAGTGGACCCTCAGCTAATGATGGCATCACATAACGCTAAATCCAGCATACGATACATTTTAACGCAAAAATTTTGCCTCGGCTAACGCTAAAAAACTCGCCCTTTGCGATTCATTCGAGACGCGTCCATGTGTGGCCTGAGCATGCCTCAGTTGTCCCATGGGTGCCAGTGTTTACAAGCCAGCCAGTGCGGTCGCATCCACGCATACAATCGGAACATTTCATATTATCACAGCGTTTTTAGTGATTGTACCTGCAAAATAAGTCACCAGGGGCCCCAAAAAAGCTTCTAGTGCCAACCCTGCAGGAAAAAGGGTGAGAATTACTACAGTCAGCTGTTGCTGCACCACGGTCAGCTGCTGCTGCACCACGGTCAGCTGCTGCTGCACTACAGTCAGCTGCTTCTACACCACTGTCAGCTGTTGCTGCACCAGTCAGCTGTTGCTGCACCAGTCAGCTGTTGCTGAACCACGATGAGCTACTGCTGCACCACGGTGAGCTACTGCTGCACCACAGTCAGCTGGTCCTAGTGGCATTAAAAGAAGAAGGGAAGTAACCCCAGAAAAGGACGTGCTACCTAAAGTCCTAATGGAAGGGGATTCCCTTTCTAAACATCAACAACTTCCACACTCTTCCCTCCTCCCATCTCATCAATCATCACCAGATCTTCAATAAAGGTAAGTGTCAGTTTGTGTGTATTAAAATTAATATTTCATATGGTAAAAAAGTTTTTTTTTTCATACTTTGGGGTGTCTTGCACAGATTAATTTGATTTCCATTATTTCTTATGGGGAAAATTAATTCAGCTAACGATAATTTCAGCATACGATGAGCTTTCAGGAGTGGATTAATATCGTTAGCTGAGGGTCCACTGTACTTGTAGTAAATAAAGATATACAGTGGACCCCCGCATAGCGATTACCTCCGAATGCGACCAATTATGTAAGTGTATTTAAGTAAGTGCGTTTGTATGTGTATGTTTGGGGGTCTGAAATGGACTAATCTACTTCACAATATTTCTTATGGGAACAAATTCGGTCAGTACTGGCACCTGAACATACTTCTGGAGTGAAAAAATATCGTTAACCGGGGGTCCACTGTATTATTATTAGTAGTTTTTTTTTCCTCTCAACAAGTCGGCTGTCTCCCACCTAGGCAGGGTGACCCAAAAAGAAAAAAAATCCCCAAAAAGAAAATACTTTCATCATCATTCAACACTTTCACCTCACTCTTACATAATCACTGTCTTTGCAGAGGTGCCCAGATACAACAGTTTAGAAGTATATATGTATAAAGATATATAACATATTCCTCCAAACTGCCAATATCCTAAACCCCTCCTTTAAAGTGCAGGCATTGTACTTCCCATTTCCAGCACTCAAGTCCGGCTATATAAATATAACTGGTTTCCCTGAATCCCTTCACTAAATATTATCCTGCTCACACTCCAACAGCTTGTCAGGTCCCAAAAACCATTTGTCTCCATTCACTCCTAACACGCTCATGCACACTTGCTGGAAGACCAAGCCTCTCGCCCACAAAACCTCCTTTACCCCCTCCAGCCTTTTTGAGGATGACCCCTACCCTGCCTTCCTTTCCCTACAGATTTATATGCTCTCCAAGTCATTCTACTTTGATCCATTCTCTCGAAACGACCAAACCACCTCAACAACCTCTCTTCAGTCCTCTGACTAATACTTTTATTAACTCCACACCTTCTCCTAATTTCCACACTGCGAATTTTCTGAATAATATTTACACCACACATTGTCCTTAGACAGGACATCTCCACTGCCTCCAACCACCTCCTTGCTGCAGCATTTACACCCCAAGCTTCGCACCCATTTAAGAGTGTTGGTACCACTATACTTTCATACATTCCCTTCTTTGCCTCCATGGATAAGGTTTTTTCTCTCCACATATACCTCAGCACACCACTAACCTTTTTTCCTTCATCACTTCTATGATTAACCTCATCCTTCATAAACCCATCCACTGACACATCAACTCCCAAATATCTGAAAACATTCACTTTTTCCATACTCCCTCTCTCCAGTGTGATATCCAATTTTTCTTTATCTGAATTGTTTGATACCCTCATTCCCTTACTCTTATCTCTGTTCACTTTCAACTTTCTACCTTTACACACCCTCCCAGACTCGTCCACTAACCTTTGCAACTTTTCTTTAGAATCTCCCATAAACACAGTATCATCAGCAAAAAGTAACTGTGTCAACTTCCATTTTGTACTTGATTCCCCATAATTTAATCCCACCCCTCTCCCCAACACCCTAGCATTTACTTCTTCCACAACCCCATCAATAAATATATTAAACAACCATGGTGACATTACACATCCCTGTCTAAGACGTACTTTTACTGGGAAGTATTCTCCCTCTCTTCTACACACCCTAACCTGAGCCTCACTATCCTCATAAAAACTCTTTACAGCATTTAGTAACTTACCACCTATTCCATATACTTGCAACATCTGCCACATTGCTCCTCTATCCACTCTGTCATATGCCTTTTAAAAATCCATAAATGTAATGAAAGCTTCCCTACCTTTATCTAAATACTGTTCACATATATGCTTCAATATAAACACTTGATCTACCCATTCTAAAACCTCCTTGCTCATCTGCATCCTGCTTTCTGTCTTGCCTCTAATTCTTTCAATAATAACCCTACCGTACACTTTACCTGGTATACTCAGTAAACTTATTCCCCTATAATTTTTACAATCTCTCTTGTCCCCCTTCCCTATATATAAAGGAACTATACACTCGCCAATCCCTAGGTACCTTCCCCTCTTTCATACATTTATTAAACAAAAATACCAACCATTTCAACACTATATCCCCCCCTGCTTTTAACATTTCTGTCATGAACCAGTCAGTTCCAACTGCTTTACCCTCTTTCATTCTACGTAATGCCTCATGCGCCTCCCCCACACTCACATCCTGCTCCTCTTCACTCCTAAAAGATGTTATACCTCCCTGACCAGTGCATGAAATTACTGCCTCCCTTTCTTCACCGACATTTAAAAGTTCCTCAAAATATTCCCGCCATCTGCCCAATACCTCAAGCTTCCCATCTACTAACTCCCCTACTCTGTTTTTAGCTCTTTGCACTGCAACTCGTTATTGTAATTACAGAATCTCAATGCAAGGAAATAAAAATTATATTGTAACTGACAAATCCATTCGTTCCTAGGCTTTCTTAACTTGTTTATCTCACTCCAAATTTTTTTCTTATTTTCTGCAAAATTTCTTGAGAGTGCTTCTCCCACTTTCTCATCTGCTCACCTTTTGCACTCTCTCATCACATTCTTCACCTTTCTTTCACTCTCCATATACTCTACTCTTCTTATAACACTTCTGTTTTGTAAAAACCTCTCATAAGCTACCTTTTTCTCGTTTATCACACCCTACATCATTCCACCAGTCACTCTCCTTTCATCCTGCACCCACCCTCCTATAACCACAAACTTCTGCCCCACATTCTAATACTGCATTTTTAAAACTATCCCAACCTTTTCAACCCCCCCCCCCCACTACTCATAATTGCTTTAGCCCACCTTTCTGCCAATAGTTGCTTATATCTCACCCTAACTTCCTCCTCTCTTAGTTTATATACTTTTACCTCTCTCTTACTTGCTGTTGCCATTGTTCTTTCGTCCCTTCTACCTCTTACTCTAAGTGTAGCTACAACTAAATAATGATCTGATATATCCATTGCCCCTCAATAAACATATACATCCAGGAGCCTACCCATCAACCTTTTATCCACCAATACATAATCTAACAAGCTACTTTCATTATGTGCTATATATTATCCTTTGTTATTAGACTCATTCTCCACCGTTTTTCATATAGATGTTTTTTATCAATAGATTTGAGGATGCTGTGATCTGCTTAGTTTTTATTGGGCAGTGCATGTTATAGAGCTTTTGGGTTTTTTGTAAAACACATTAACACATTCATCAATATCGAAGCTGTCTGCTATTTTGCCAGGCAATGTCACTTAATGCTGAAATAAAATTATTAACAGATGACTCGTCATGTAGTCGGAAGGTGATCTTAGTTGTGTCCTGGGGCACTTTACACAAGTTGGTTATGAGAAAGATGGGATAGTGGTCAGTGGTGTTATCTGTGAGTATGCCTGCTTTTAATAGGGATATAGTGTTTGTCCAGATATGGTCTAGTAAGGAGGCATTTGTCTCAGAGATTCTTGTAGGTTTTGTTATTGTTGGTAGAAGTAAGCAGCTGTTCATAGTGTTTGTAAATTCAGTTACTTTGTGGGTCATGGTCATGGATGAGATTTATATTGAAGTTCCCTGTAAGTGTCAGGTGGTGGTTGTTCATCTCTGTGCTGTTATGTTTCTTAGCTTTTCACTGAATGAGTATTGGAGTGAGGTACTCTGTAAATTGCTCCAACTGTTAGAGGTATTTTAAGGTCTTTGGATTTAAATTTAGCAAATGTATATTCTCCATATTCATCCCTTGTGCAAGTAGAATTTATACACTCTAGTTTATCAGAGTAGCATATAGCTGTTCCACCTCCTAATTGGTCTGGCCTACAATTATGTATAGCCATGTAGCCAGGTATGGAATAGATGTTGTAACATCATGTTTTAACCATGTTTCAGCGAGAGTAATGATAGACATACTGACATTTAGGGAATTTAGTAGTGCTTGAAGGTCATCATAGTTCTTGCTTAATGATCTGACATTATAACTGAATATTGTTATTGTTGGCACTGAGTATTATCTTAGCCAGACTAGCAGTGTAGTAAAGGCAATTGTTGTTAGGATGTGTGTCATTTAATAAGAGGTTAATATCAGGATCGATGATTGCAGTCATATGACCAATGCAGGATTAACAATGTATAAATAACAGAAAAGATAGTACTGCCTGTTAATAAGGGTTGATATAATGCCTATGACAAGTAGTAAATCAATATTGCACATCTGTTAGGAATCAGTATTGTACTGGAGGTAATATGAGAGCTTATACAAGGCAGTGCAAAGTATATGTAGCAAAAGAACTCAACAGGATTAGTCAGAGCTAGAGTGAGTGAATGAGTTTGGAAAACTTTCAGCAAGGAAGTCACCCACCTGGGCATTAGAAGTTGGGATTTTACTAGCTAGACTTAATCCTATAGCAGAGAAGAAATATTGGCTGTTTCAGCAGGCTGGATGTAAGGTTCATTAGGTTTAGTTAAGACTTGAACTCTAGCGTTGCCCAGTTTTCAAGAGTCCAACATTTGAGTTTTCCTACTACCATAATATAGTTGTTTAGACTTCCGTATTAGATTAGTAAGCAATGAGGAATAATTTTTGGTTTGTTCCTTAGTTATTAATTCCAGTCTGAACTGTTTTTCATAGATATTTTTTCATCAGTGGACCTCTTAGGATGCTATTTGTTAGCCGTGAGCTATTTAGTCTCTTTGCTGTTATCTTCTTAGTTTTAACCCTTTCAGGGTCCAGACCCCCAGTCTGAAAATTCCCTACAGGGTTCAAGAATTTAAAAAAAAAATTATTAATTTTTCTTATGAAATGGTAGAGAATCTTTCTGAAGGTAATAAAACAAAAAAGTATATAATTTGATAAAAAATTTATAAAATTACACATGAATTTTTCTGTGTCAGTGATATTTACACACCGGTGATTTTTCCCAATTTGAGTCCTATTTTCTGCCAATTACATTGTTCCGTTGGGCCAAATTCTTAGCTAGTACGTATATGTTCCATTTTATCCACTGAGCACAAGAAATTGCCCAGTCAACTATTTAAACTACTCAGTAAAGTGATTGGAAATTGGTAATTTGGCCAATTTCACACAAAGTTCAAAATATTCCAGTTTCAAAATAGGGTCCAGGATATTAACAATGCAGGCATTCCTGGCACTAAAATAACACTTCCTCTGTTTATTAATTACATTTGCAGGTTTTACACATGAATTACATTTTGTTTTTTATTCGCATAAAGAATTTTTATTCACACCAAAAAGTAGAAGATTTACTATTATGCAATATTGTAATAATCATATAAATAATATCAGTGCATTCATGAATGAACACAAGACTGACCAGCTGATGTGTCTTGGATGCATGATGTGATTTGTTTATTCTTGAACATTGGCAAAAATCGAATGTTTCTGCTACTTTGAGCTCAATTTCAAGTTATTTTGAGTGCTAAAACCAGTCAAACTCATCACTATTTCTGTAATATATCTTCCATTCTATCAAGTGAGACCAGGAAACCATGAATACATCTGTAAACACTAAATGAAAATACACCACTAAGTCGCTGTTTTAATCCAAAAACACTACTGCAGTTTTTTTCTCATTATGCACTTCATGCTGCAGGATTTGTTTTACATGGTGCACACTTAACACATTGATGCACTCTCTTATATCTAGGCCCAAATTTACCGCTCACAGCTTATCTGAGTGAGCTGAACTCATGACGTAATACTACAGCTCGGGCCCTGGCTTCAAAGCCGTAGAACTGTGGGACAGACCCTCAAAGGGTTAATAAGACACTGTCTATTGTAGAGACTTTGTCAGTAAACTCTGTGCCAGTCAGTGTCATATATTGCTGAAATAAAGCTACATATTTGCTGATGTCTGTGATGATCCCTGCTGTGAGAGGAACTATTATATTAGTCCAGATATGGTCAGTACTGGATGGTTGTTGCTAACAACATGGTACTACATGATTGTTGGTGGTTATTGCTAACAACAACACAGTACTAGTTGTTGGTGGTTCTTCTTCTGTTGGGTTTCAGGGCCACTGACAGCATACGCCGTATCGAGCCCGTTGTTGGTGGTTATTACTAACAACAAAACAGTACTTGTTGGTGGTTATTATTAATAACAATGCAGTACTAGTTTATTTATTTATTATTAATTTGGACATGATACATAGCTGTACAAAGTAATACAGTGGTTGAGTGTACATGCCAAAAGCCCCTTGTATGCAGAGCATTATGGGCAGGCTTAAAATTAACTTAAGATTAGCTAAGCAATGATATATTCAGTAGTAAAAATTACAGTAAACAAATTACAACATGAAGCACAAATGAGTACAGTGGACCCCCGCATAACGATCACCTCCGAATGCGACCAATTATGTAAGTGTATTTATGTAAGTGCGTTTGTACGTGTATGTTTGGGGGTCTGAAATGGACTAATCTACTTCACAATATTCCTTATGGGAACAAATTCGGTCAGTACTGGCACCTGAACATACTTCTGGAGTGAAAAAATATCGTTAACCGGGGGTCCACTGTATTTCAAATAAGAAGCTTTATAGTTGTACAAATTTGTAGCATAATTTATAATATAATTCAGTCAGATTGAATAAAATCAATGATTTGTAGTGCAGAAACAGGTCATATGGTCATTGATGAGTTACTGAGCATTCAAGAGAATGGAGTATTCTATTAGGTAATGTAATTAAAAGAACGTAGTTTGGGAGGGTCACAGGTTATACATTTATGAGATACAGTTATTCAGTATTTATTTAGTTGTGGGTGAGTAAGTGGTTTTTAAGAAGAGACTTGAATTGATAAACAGACAGTGTTTCTTTTATATTCACAGGTAATGAATTCCAGATTTTTGGGCCTTTTATGTGCATTGAGTTTTTACATAGTGTAAGATGGACACGGGGAACATCAAAGAGTGATCTGTGCCTTGTGTTATGGTCATGTGTTCTGTTGAGGTTGGTAAGGAGAAGTTTGAGGGGAGGGTTTATATCCAAGTTAAGTGTTCTATGTATGTAGTAGGCACAATAATAAGTATGGATGTTTTGTATGGTGAGTAGGTTTAGAGTTTTGAATATTGGTGGAGTATGCTGCCTGTAGTAGGAATTTATCATCATTCTGACTGCAGCCTTTTGTTGGGTAATTAATGGTCTGAGATGGTTTATTGTTGTTGAGCCCCATGAACAAATTCCATAGGTGAGATAGGGGTAAATGAGTGAGTGATATAGGGCCAAGAGGGTTTACTGTGGAACATATTACCGTATCTTTGATAGTATGCCTACGGTCTTGGAAATTTTCTTGGAAATTTGTTGTACATGTGTTTGAAATTTGAGTCTATTATCAAGGTGGATTCCTAAGAATTATCCCTCTGTGAGCTTTGTGATAGATGATCCATTTATCATTATGTTAAGAGGGACATCTGTAGTTCTGTTTCCAAACTGAATGAAGTAGGTTTTGTCAATGTTGAGAGTAAGTTTGTTAGTCATCATCCAGGTAGATATTTTCTGTAATTCGGTATTTACAGTATTGGCTAGCATGACTGGGCTTGGGTGAGAGAAGACGTATGTAGTGTCATCTGCAAATAGTGTGGGTTTGAGTCCATGTGATGCATTAGTTGACTAGATAAACCTTTGAATAAATAAACTAGTTGAATAAATGTACGTTTGATATGATGTTTAAATAGGGAGGCTTGTCTGAATGTGTTAAATTGGAAAATATAAGAAAAATAGAAGTGACAGCAGTTCAGTACTCTACTGTATATCTGTTAACACAGTTGACCATCTGTTAACACAGTAGTTATGTTCCTGAAAATAGCATGTCATAAAAAAATCTTGTAAAATGAACTAGAGAAATTATTGAAAAAATTGGGTTACATTCCTTAAACCTCCCAAATAAGTCACCCAGATTTTTTAAGATCTCAGAATTGTAAAAAAATGATAATAATATAATTATCAGTGAATGTGGTGATGTATGTCACTCAAAGATCCCACAACCACATCTCTGCTAACAGACAAAGGTGGCTTATTGTTTGGTGGTCTCACTCACTGCAATTGTATGGCATCTATAAAGGAGGGGTTAGAGTTGTGTGAGATGTAGGGGTTGGGGTGTACATGGGAGGGGTTAAGCAGGAGTTAGTGGTTGGGATGTGGGGGGGTTCAGTGTGTGAGTGGGAATTGGGGAACTACTGGCATAGGAGGTGGAAACCAAGAAGTGGAGGGGTAGGGACAGGAGCTGGAGTTAGGAGGTTGAGGATGTTGAGCAGTGGAGGGGTGTCAGGGGTGGAGGCAGGAAATAATAAGGCGGTGTGGTGACTGTGTGGGTGAGTGTGCAGTTGATGGTGTGGGCAGTAATGAGAGATTAGCTATGTGCATGACATACAGTGAAAGGTCAAGTAAGGTGTGGGCATGAGATCATGAAGAAATGGTGTGGGTGAGGACATGGGATTGTGAAAGATGTGGTCTTGAGATAGTTGGGGAATGTGGCCATGGGAGAATGGTGTAAGTGTGTGGCTGTAGGGAAAATTGTATGGGTAGGTTGTGTTGGTGGAGGTTGTTGGGTTGAGGGTATGTGGTTGTGGGTGAATTATAGGGGTAAGTGGCATGTGTAAGGTTGGTAGATGTGCAGCGAGGGTATGAAGCCATAGGGAAAGGTTGCTGGATGTGTAACAGGGAATGGGTGGAGGCAAGTGGTATGGCAGAAGCCTGTGGCTAAGGTATGGTACTGGATGAGTACAAATGGAACATTGAGGTAAGGGAGGTTGTGTACATAAGGGAGGCTTTCCCTATAAGACAATAGACTCACCCTTAGGCTCACTCTCAGATACATAGGGAAAAAACAGGAAATATGTTGCATGCCACATTTTCCCCTACATGTATGCTGCCATGTAAACTGATCAATATGGCATGTTTACCTAAAACATGCTGCAATTATACAACTGCATTAACTGTTAAGTGTTAACATATTTCATGTTAGCTGATGGTCTACTGTACTGTACTTCATCTGTGATCATTTATTCCTAGGATGACTAGAGTCTGGAACATGTTCATAGAGCATAATGACATCAACAAAATAAAAATCATTTGACCAAATGAAATCACTGGCCCACAGCTGGCTACAACTTCATCCTGCTCACTATTTGTATATCTCTTAGTAATGAGAAGACTTTCAAATGAGCTGATAAAGGTAACAGCTCTTAACTTGTAAATAAAGTTAGGAACCCTAAGCCTAAACTTGTAGAACCCTGTGTAAAAAAAAAAAAAAAAAAAAAAAGTTAGTGTTGAGACTACTAACCATTCTTCAGTGTCTTACCATACATTATGCATGGTGGTGGTACTGGTAGTGTTATACACTTGCACCTGGTAGATGCATTTTTTTTTTTTGTAATATTCTAGTAGTTCCACCTCCTGAATAATACATGAACAAATGCAGTGCTTACGAAGAATCTCTACTTAATATGCATGGGTAAGGAAGGACTTGGAAGACTCTTGGCTGTCAGAACAGGTGATTATCTTTTTCAGTGTATTTACAGCAGCAGGTGTATTGTAGTATCCTGTCTTCAGTGTTTAGTGAAGGAGCATCATAAAACATCATATTGAGAAACTTGAACATGTGCAAGACAGTGACATAAGTCTTGTATTATACTAGTTTCCTGGTTCAAAAGACTCTCATACTATTCACAACATTTATTGAAGTACGTACTAAATGTTTGACTATGATGATTGCAGCCCTAAACAAGCCACTCATGGCAGTGTTACCTTGAATAAATGTTCTGAACCGTATAGAAGTGTCTTAACAAATCTTGTTTGTTTCGCTGTTCCATTTACTTCCTCTTGTTACAATTGCTCTTTTTTCTAAAAATGGTGGACATGTGAATCAGGCCTCTAAACAAACTTAAATAATTGATCTGTTAAGAAAATATAAACAAAACTAATCAAACTTTATTGCATGACTTTCAGAACTGTGTGTGTTTCTAAATTGTAGAAGTTTACAGTACTGAATTATGTATAAAATTTACATTAACCCTGGCAGACAACTAAACCACCGCATCATGGAGCTGGAGAGTGAGGTTGAGGAAGCCAAGGCTGCTGTCACAACCCCAGTAGCTGCTGCTGCTGCTTCCAAGAACGTCGAGGGTTCCTCTGTGAGGCTGAGCAGTGGAGAAGCCAGGAGGATAACTGAACTGGAGACTAAACTGACACAACAATGTAAATATTTTGTGTTTATTAGTTAATTCTAGAGGTGTTTTAAGGTAAGATGACATTACTTGGTTATAGTGGTATTTTAGTCCATGGGGTTGGATGTGAGTGGTGAGGATGTGGAAGAGTTGGTGGAGGACCACAGGGAAGAGCTAACCACTGAAGAGCTGCAACACCTTCACTGGAACAGCAACAGGCCACAACTGAGGATATTGCTTCAGAGGAGAAGGAAGAGAGGGGAGAGAATGTGCCTTCTTCAGTAATTAAGGACATGTGTGCAAAGTGGAGCGAGTTGCAAAGTTTTAAATAACAAAAAGGCACAATACCGTGACTGGAACGATACACAAATAACCCGCACATAAAAGACAGAAGCTTACGACGACGTTTCGGTCCGACTTGGACCATTGACAAAGTCACACTAACAGAGGAGGAGCAGGACGGCTATATATAGGCAGGAAGAGGTGGAGGTAGTAGTACAAGAATTGTATATAATACCGACAGGATGAAATGACACATGCACAACACCCGGGCATCCCCACCGTAGACGTTTTGCCATCCAGCCAGCCACTGGATGGCGAAACGTCCACAACAAAGACAACCAGACGCCGCACATGTGTCTAATTTCATCAGTAGATGTAGTAGAAGAAGAAGAGGTAGTAGTAGTGGTAGTGGTAGAAGTGGGAAATAAGGAAGAACCAGTCAAATACAAAGGAAGGGGAGCACTGCAAGAGAGCTAGAAACCCACAGAGGGAGAGCAAGCGCACCGAGGTGCGTGAAAGGGGAAGTGGTGAAATAAAATAAAGAAGGAACAGAAACACGAGACAGGAGAGAGAAAGACAACCCAGAGGAGAAAAGGAGAGAGGAAAGGGGAAGAGGAAGAAGAAAAAGAAGAAGAAGAAGAAGAAGAAATGAGGATTCAGGTTAAGTCACGGGTGTTCTGAAGTTTGGAGCATTTTACAATGTAGTGGGAGAGGAAGGCATCTACAGAGACGAAGCCAGGGCTAAGGTTCATACAAAGAAAGTTGTGTATAAGAGAGGATTCAACTAAACGGCGACTGTTCGAGTTGGAAGTAGGGAAGACAGTTTTAGCAGAAGACCAGTCAATAGGATGGCTATGATCTCTGACGTGACAGAAAAGAGCATTGTTAGTGTCGGCAAGCCTAACACTATTTTTGTGCTCCCTAAGTCTGTCAGAAAGAGATCGACCAGTTTCTCCAAAGTATTGAAGAGGACAGGAGGAGCAAGAAATAGAGTAGACACCAGGAACATCTGTAGAGGGAGGAGAGGTATGAACGAGATTAGTGCGAAGAGTGTTAGTCTGGCGGAAGGTAAGCTTGATGTCTAAGGGACGGAGAGTATTGTTGAGATTAGAAAGACCGGAAATGTAGGGAAGGCAGAGGATAGAAGAGTTCCCATGAGTAGAGAGTTTGGGAGAGAAGAAATTGCGTTTAGCACGTGAGAGGGCAGAGTCTATGAAATGGGAAGGGTAGCCAAGACGGGAGAACGAATTATAAAGAGTGGAAATTTCTGCTGGAAGGAACTGAGGATCACAGATGCGGAGGGCACGGAGAAAGAGGGAGATAAGAACACTTTTCTTGACAGGGGAAGCATGATAGGAAAAGTAGTGAATGTACATGCCACTGTGCATAGGTTTACGGTAAACGGAAAAGGAAAAACCTGTATCTGAGCGGTGGACATGGACATCAAGGAAAGGAAGTAAGGAATTAGATTCCCATTCAGCTTTAAACTTAATGGAAGGGGCAAGATTGTTAAGAGCTTCAAGAAAAGGTTGGAAGAGACTGGAGTCATGAGGCCACAGAGCAAAGATGTCATCCACATAGCGGAGCCAGAGTGAAGGTTGCACATCGAGGGTAGGAAGAAGAACAGTCTCGAAGTATTCCATGTAAAGATTAGCAAGGACAGGAGAGAGAGGAGAGCCCATAGCGACACCGAAGGTTTGGGAATAATATTTCCCTTGGAAGGAAAAGGAGTTAGAGTCCACACAGAGGCGGATCAGATCAAGAAAGACATCAGTGGGGATAGGGAGATGAAGAAACCCTTCATGGGCCTTCTCTCTAAGGAAATCAAGGACTAACACTCTTCGCACTAATCTCGTTCATACCTCTCCTCCCTCTACAGATGTTCCTGGTGTCTACTCTATTTCTTGCTCCTCCTGTCCTCTTCAATACTTTGGAGAAACTGGTCGATCTCTTTCTGACAGAGTTAGGGAGCACAAAAATAGTGTTAGGCTTGCCGACACTAACAATGCTCTTTTCTGTCACGTCAGAGATCATAGCCATCCTATTGACTGGTCTTCTGCTAAAACTGTCTTCCCTACTTCCAACTCGAACAGTCGCCGTTTAGTTGAATCCTCTCTTATACACAACTTTCCTTGTATGAACCTTAGCCCTGGCTTCGTCTCTGTAGATGCCTTCCTCTCCCACTACATTGTAAAATGCTCCAAACTTCAGAACACCCGTGACTTAACCTGAATCCTCATTTCTTCTTCTTCTTCTTCTTTTTCTTCTTCCTCTTCCCCTTTCCTCTCTCCTTTTCTCCTCTGGGTTGTCTTTCTCTCTCCTGTCTCGTGTTTCTGTTCCTTCTTTATTTTATTTCACCACTTCCCCTTTCACGCACCTCGGTGCGCTTGCTCTCCCTCTGTGGGTTTCTAGCTCTCTTGCAGTGCTCCCCTTCCTTTGTATTTGACTGGTTCTTCCTTATTTCCCACTTCTACCACTACCACTACTACTACCTCTTCTTCTTCTACTACATCTACTGATGAAATTAGACACATGTGCGGCGTCTGGTTGTCTTTGTTGTGGACGTTTCGCCATCCAGTGGCTGGCTGGATGGCGAAACGTCTACGGTGGGGATGCCCGGGTGTTGTGCATGTGTCATTTCATCCTGTCGGTATTATATACAATTCTTGTACTACTACCACTACTACCACTACTACTACCTCCACCTCTTCCTGCCTATATATAGCCGTCCTGCTCCTCCTCTGTTAGTGTGACTTTGTCAATGGTCCAAGTCGGACCGAAACGTCGTCGTAAGCTTCTGTCTTTTATGTGCGGGTTATTTGTGTATTGCAAAGTTTTGCTGAGAATTATCACCCTAACAAAACTGTTGCAAGCCATGTCTGCAACATGTTCAATGACAATGTCTTGTCTCATTTTAAACAAATCTTAGAGATGCCAGAAACACGCCTATCTGGACAGATTTTTTGTGACGGGTGCAGTGACTCTCAAGCTTGTCCTAGTGCCAGTACAGTGGAACCCCTGTTTTCAGGTGCCCTGAGTATTGGCGGCTTCAAGTTTAGACTTCTTTTTTTTTGGCTAAATTTTGGCCTGAGTTTCGCACTGTGCCCAATGTTTCGGCCCCTGTACCAGACCTGTCCGCCTGCCTACGCCTGCACGGGCAGGTGCACAGGTATTGCGAGTCAGTCTGGCTGCTTGTTTATCCTTGAGTGAACATTACCCTGCACCCTCATCCAAACATTTCACAATATAATTCATTGTGTTTTATGCTTGTCTTTTGAGTGCAGCAGAAGAAAGAAGAAATTGTACAAAAATACGAGGCAGTGCGCTGCAGTGGTGGAGGCAGTGGTGGAGGCAGTGGTGGAGGCAGTGGTGGAGGCAGTGGTGGAGGCAGTGGTGGAAGCAGTGGTTGAGGCAGTGGTGGAAGCAGTGGTGGAGGCAGTAGTTTAGGCAGTGGTGGAAACTGGTTGAGGCAGTGGTTGAAAGGGATTCCCATTCCAAACAATAGTAAGTCCTCCCTCTCTCCTCCTCCCTATCTTCCAGGCACCACCAGGAGTCTTCAATAGAGGTACATAAATGTGATTTTAAATGTTTATTTATACATTTCATTACTCATTTAAGTACTATAAATATATTTATAATTGTTTTGTGTATGTAAAACTATAGTTATTCTTTAAAATATGTACGTAATTTTTGTGAATATTTTTGGGGGTCTGGAACGGATTAATTGTATTTATATTATTTCTTATGGGAAATACTGCTTCGACTTTAGGCTGTTTTGATTTGAGGCCTAGCTCCTGGAACGGATTACAGCCGAAACTCAGGGTTCCACTGTACAAGACAAAGAAGGGAAGTAACCCCAGAGAGGGCTTTGATACCTGAAGTCCTTATGGAGGGTGATTCCCCTTCCAAACAATACTCTCTCCTCCCTCTTCCCTCCTTGCCTTCTTCCTTATGCCAACAAGAGTCTTCAATAAAGGTATGTAATGTTCATATATCATTAAAATTAGTGCTTTATATTTATTTCTCATTTTTTCTGTATGTTAAACTATAGTTATTCTCTATAAAATGTATTTTTGGATGTCTGGAATGGATTAATTGGATTTACATTATTTCTTATGGGAAATATTACTTCGGTTTTCAGCCATTTCAGATTTCAGCCGACCTTCTGGAACAGATTAATTATGAAAACCTGGGGTCTACTGTAATAGTGTAATTATGCAATATTTTATAGTGGGTGAGGCATACCTGTGTGTGTCATGGTGAATCACCAGTTACTGAGATACTGCTCAATTCTCCCTCTGCTATAGCTCCACCCACTTTATAATCATGCCAAATGGTGAATTAAATACGTATATTATAGATGGGGTTGTAAGAGAAGTAAATGCGAGGGTCTTGGCAAGAGGCGTGGAGTTAAAAGATAAAGAATCACACATAAAGTGGGAGTTGTCACAGTTGCTCTTTGCTGATGACACTGTGCTCTTGGGAGATTCTGAAGAGAAGTTGCAGAGATTGGTGGATGAATTTGGTAGGGTGTGCAAAAGAAGAAAATTGAAAGTGAATACAGGAAAGAGTAAGGTTATGAGGATAACAAAAAGATTAGGTGATGAAAGATTGGATATCAGATTGGAGGGAGAGAGTATGGAGGAGGTGAATGTATTCAGATATTTGGGAGTGGATGTGTCAGCGGAGGGGTCTATGAAAGATGAGGTGAATCATAGAATTGATGAGGGGAAAAGGGTGAGTGGTGCACTTAGGAGTCTGTGGAGACAAAGAACTTTGTCCTTGGAAGCAAAGAGGGGAATGTATGAGAGTATAGTTTTACCAACGTTTTTATATGGGTGTGAAGCATGGGTGATGAATGTTGCAGCGAGGAGAAGGCTGGAGGCAGTGGAAATGTCATGTCTGAGAGCAATGTGTGGTGTGAATATAATGCAGAGAATTCATAGTTTGGAAGTTAGGAGGAGGTGCAGGATTACCAAAACTGCTGTCCAGAGGGCTGAGGAAGGGTTGTTGAGGTGGTTCGGACATGTGGAGAGAATGGAGCGAAACAGAATAACTTCAAGAGTGTATCAGTCTGTAGTGGAAGGAAGGCGAGGTAGGGGTCTGCCTAGGAAAGGTTGGAGGGAGGGGGTAAAGGAGGTTTTGTGTGCGAGGGGCTTGGACTTCCAGCAGGCATGCGTGAGCGTGTTTGATAGGAGTGAATGGAGACAAATGGTTTTTAATACTTGACGTGCTGTTGGAGTGTGAGCAAAGTAACATTTATGAAGGGATTCAGGGAAACCGGCAGGCCGGACTTGAGTCCTGGAGATGGGAAGTACAGTGCCTGAACTCTGAAGGAGGGGTGTTAATGTTGCAGTTTAAAAACTGTAGTGTAAAGCACCCTTCTGGCAAGACAGTGATGGAGTGAATGATGGTGAAAGTTTTTCTTTTTCAGGCCACCCTGCCTTGGTGGGAATCGGCCAGTGTGATGATAAAAAAAATAAAAAAATAGAAAGAAAAAATAAATAAAAAGGAAACTCCAATTTGATAATTTTGTTTTAATTTGCATAACATATTATAAAGTTTTTCTTCTTCTCTTTTTTAGTAATTGTATACAGGAGAAGGGGTTACTAGCCCATTGCTCCCGGCATTTTAGTCGCCTCATACGACACGCATGGCTTACGGAGGAAAGATTCTTTTCCACTTCCCCATGGACAATAGAAGAAATAAAGAACAAGAGCTATTTAGAAAAAGGAGAAAACCTAGATGTATGTACATATATATATGCATGTGCGTGTCTGTGAAGTGTGACTAAAGTGTAAGTAGGAGTAGCAAGATATCCCTGTTATCTAGCGTGCTTATGAGACAGAAAAAGAAAACAGCAATCCTACCATCATGCAAAACAGTTACAGGTTTCTGTTTCACAGTCATCTGGCAGGACGGTAGTACTTCCCTGGGTGGTTGCTGTCTACCAACCTACTATCTGAAGGAGGGGTGTTAATGTTGCAGTTTAAAAACTGTAGTGTAAAGCACCCTTCTGGCAAGACAGTGATGGAGTGAATGATGGTGAAAGTTTTTCTTTTTCGGGCCACCCTGCCTTGGTGGGAATCGGCCAGTGTGATAATAAAAATAAAATAACATATTATAAATGATAAAAAAAGTAGAATACACATACAGTACACTCATTACTTACCTTAAAATATTTATAGTCTTAATGTAGGATGAGAGGCGTATATATATTGTAGAAAGATGAAGAAGATGAACAAAGAATGGAAGAAGTACAAAAGAAGTTCACAGTAAAGGGGGTAACTGCCAGCCAGCTGGCTGCCCAGTCCACCCCCAGCCTGTTGAACATGTATTACACATGTTCCAGAATTGTTGCTCTTTACTTATGGCATAGGTTATAGGACATTGTCTGGATGACACTACCAGTGGTATCAAAATTGAAAGGATGTTGCACATGGGTTATTATCGAGGTTTTTGATATTTCCTCAACCACTTGTGGCCACATCCATCCCAGAGCCACTAAACTGTGTCAACATCAGATTCCTTTTAAAAGGGGAGTGTTAATACAACATGACATCAGTGAATCCCTAGTGTTTGCCATGCTGTTTGCTCTAGCTGATGCTCAATTGAACTGGTGCTCCCACAAGGTACTAAATGGTCCCAGATTTTTTTAATACTGCACACACCGAGTGTTAAGACCCATTCTTTACTTGCCAGGCATCTCAGGCCAATCGTGCCAAATTTGAAGGCAGGAAAAATAAAACGTTGATCTACATTTGGAGCACTAGCAACATAGATCTATGTTTAGACAGTTAAGCTGCCAAAAGAGACACAGAAAATGTAAACACAGACGAACACACCAGCTAATCCCTTTACAGTGAACTTCTTTTGTACTTCTAACATTTTCCTCTTGTTTTTCTTCTTCCAAGTGCTGCTGCACTTCTAACTATTGTGCACCCCATAAGATAGAAATGCAACAGCACTTGGAAGAGGAAAAACAAGAGGAAAATGGAAGTACAGAAGTAGTTCACTGTAAAGGAGTTTGCTGGTGTGTTCATCTGTGTGTTAACATTCTCTGCATTTCTTGTGACAGCTTAAGAAATGATTAAAGTAAGTGAACAAGGTATGTCGATGATTATAATAATAATTAATATTAATAATAGTAATAACAATTGCTCTGGAGTACTTTAAATGTCAGCTATCAACCCTATACAAAATACATATGACATTTAACCCTTTCAGGGTCTGTGCCGTAGATCTATGGCTATACGTTGAGGGTCCAAACCATAGATCTACGCCAAAATTCTAGCGGTGTCAAATTTAGTGCGAGAAGGCTGGTAGGCCTACATCTGAGAGAACGGGTCTGCATGGTGTGTGTGTGCGCCATAAACAAAAATTCTAGGTTCCCACGTGGCATTGTGGGAATGCCGCCTCAGTAACCTTTGTTCACCATGCCTTGCCTCAAGGCAGCTCTCACTCCGAGGCGAATTCGGATTCTCCTCTTCGTAACTGATAGTTCTGACTCTGATGGAAGTAGAAAAGAAGAAGAATTCTATGGCTTTGATCGATTAGTGACCGAAAGCAATGACCAGGATATTGAAAATAATACAGAAAATCCTGACGATCCTCAACCTTCTACCTCTGGTGTGGGCACGTCTCAGTCACGTTCATTTGTACCTCGTCGCAAGAGAAAACTAATATTTTTGCATGGCCAGGCCTCAGGCTTCAGTAATGATGATGATAGTGATGTGGCGTGTGATTTTATTGCTCTTGATGATCATTCGAGTAGTGATAGTGGTGAATCATATTCACCAGTGAAGCGTCAGTACATACGCTGCCACATGCGCTTGGGTAATGTTTCCTATGCAGTGCTCAGGGGATGAGTACATCCCATGGCCCTACACCAGGAATAGACAGTGAAAATGAGGATGATGTGGCTACACTTAGCATGGATAGACCACAGGCATCAGTAGGTGGTGGTATTGGTGGTGGTAGTGGTGGTAGTGCCACATCCATGCATGACTCACCAGCCCAGGCTGGGACCCACGCCGCTGACTCCTCAGCTCAAGGGCAAAGTGGAGCATCATCCACCACCACACCACAACTAGCTTATGATGTCCAGTATCCACCAGCAAACCACATCTGGGATTGGCAGCAAAATCCCAATTTTGTTCCCAATCCCCATTAGTTTGATGACTCTCAAAGTGGAATCCTACCAGCTTGTTCCCTTGGAAACACTGCAAATGAGCTGGAATTCTTTGAACTATTCTTTGACCAGCCCTTGATAGAAATTATTGTCAGGGAAAGGAACAAGTATTTTGAGTACACCATGGCAAATACGATCATATCACCACAGTCAATACTACACCGGTGGAAAGAGAGAACTGTGGCTGAAATGTACTCACCTAATTGAGGTTGCAGGGGTCGAGTCCGAATCAGTGGTACCTTCAGCCTCACTAACCACTGAAGTGCACTCGTCCTGGAGAACAGAAAATCGATTTCCTACCTTCACATCTTCTCTGTTATCCCTCCTTATCTTCCTTCTTCCTGAACTGTGAACCACTTGCCACTTAAAGTGGTTGCCACTATCACTGCTAGTGATCATTTCCTCCTTACCAGCCAAATCCTTCTCACACTCGCTCCCAAACTCATCTATGCGAAGCTTCAGCCTCCTATTTTCCTCCTGAAGAAGTAGAACCTCCTTCTTCAACACTTTAACCTGAGCTTCTAAAACACTACAACAAGCCATGGTGCTTGGTAACACCCCACGCTAACTCCCAGAGCTTAGGACAGGTATGACCGCAGGTGACCACTGACCTTCAGTGAAATCATCCCAGTGAACAGGTTTATCTTATTGTTATGTATGTTGCACTTCTCTAACAAAACCAGGCCTGACAGAAGTGACAGGTTATACAAGATCAGAAATGTTTTTATATACTTTTATCCATTCAAGAATCTTGTAATTGACGAGTCTTTGATTTTGTTCAAAGGTAGACTGTCATTCAAGCAGTATATACTGAGCAAGAGGAAATGCTTTGGTATAAAACTGTTTGTACTCTGTGACTGTGACAATGGCCTGGTATTGGATATTATTGTATACACAGGAAGTAAAACATTGAAAGATACCAAGATGTTATTGGGTATCTCAGGTGACATAGTGAGAAGCATGATGGCACCTTATCTTGGTAAGGGGCATACATTATATACTGATAACTGGTACACAAGCCCTTTACTCAGTGATTTCTTGCAAGTGAACATGACAGATGTGTGTGGCACAGTGCGCTCTAATCATAAACATGCCCAGGTTGAACGCAGGCACTCGTACTGGTGAGGTGCAGGCGTTTACTGTCAATGACGACATGGCATTACGGTGACATGACAAACGAGATATCACATTGTTGACAACCATTCACACTAATGAAATGCAAGACAGTGGCAAAGTTGATAGTGACTAATGAACATATTCAAAAATCACTAACTGTGATTGATTATACACAAAACATGCGTTTGGTTGACAAATGTGACATGCAGATTGGCTTTGTTGATTGTGTTCGTAAGAGTTACAAGTGGTACATGAAACTTTTCTTCCATGTTTATTGTAGTAAACAATACTGGTAAACAATATTATAATAATAACTTTAGTGCAGTTATTGTGTTCAATACAATGAGTGTATATATATACAGTGGAACCTCTACTTGTGAGCGTGTCCACGTGCGAGTTTTTCCAAATACGAGCAGTCGATGAGTCGATTTTTTGCTTCCATACGCAAGCAAAATTTCCACAAGCGAGCAGACCTCAAGGCAGGTTCCTTGACACTGGTGAGGGGCTCTTGCTCTTGATCTCGGTAATTGTATCTCATTTGTTTGTTGGACTATCTTATTGAAACTTGGGCAATGTATGATGGAAAGATGCTTCTTAACATACACCAAAAATGAAAGAAATCTAAGCATAAATAATGGAGTTCACTTTTCAACAATTTGCCACCCTTTAGCGGTAATTTCAAATGGTTTTTATGGTTGTATTCTCGTTTTTTATCTCGTTTGATAGAATGGAAGATATATTACAGAAATAGATATGATTTTGATTGCTTTCATGACGAAAAGTGCCTTGAAATTGAGCTCAACCTAGGAGAACTGGTCCATTGCTTGGCTGTTTCAGAGTAAACAAATGACGTCACTGTCCATTCCATTATTATTATAATCAAGGGGGAAGCACTAAACCCGGAGGATTATACAGTGCCTGGGGGGGGGATGTGGAAGACATTCAGGCTTAATTCAGGGAACTGGAGCACAGATCCAATTCCCTAAATCAAGAGCCCCTCACAACATCAAGGAACCTTCCTTGAGGGGACTGTCCATAACAGTATGCAGTCGTGAAAGGGTTGACATTATTTGTACAATTATTGCAATAAGGAATAACAGTAAAGCTTATATTTGTGTGAATAAAAATTACAAATTTATATAATAATAATAATAATAATAATAATAATAATAATAATAATAATGAAAGAAATCTAAGCATAAATAATGGAGTTCACTTTTCAGCAATTAGTCACCCCTTAGCGGTAATTTCGAATGGTTGTTATGGTTGTATTCTCGTTTTTTTGGTCTCATTTGATAGAATGGAAGATATATTACAGAAATAGATATGATTTTGATTGCTTTCACGATGAAAAGTGCCTTGAAACTGAGCTCAACCTAGGACAAATGGTCAATTGCTTGGCTGTTTCAGAGTCCATTCCAATATGCAGTCGTGAATGGGTTGACATTATTTATACAATTATTGCAATAAGGAATAACAGTAAATCTTATATTTTTTGTGTGAATAAAAGTTACAAATTATTTATATAATAATAATAATAATAATAATATGTATAATAATACGTATAATAATAATGGTATAATAATGCAGTACAATAATAATAATAATAATAATAATAATACAATATGTATAATAATAATACACATACACCTACCATCCAACTTACAACCTGCTCGACTTACGACCACTCGACTTAGGACCGTGTTTTTCATGCCAAATTTCTGGGAAATAAACAACTATTTGTGTTGTACACAGTGTTTATCCTAAACCTTACAGTATAAAATACAGTACTAACAGCATAAAAAAGTAAAGTAAAACATGAAATACCAAAATAAAACAATAAAATAGTCATTACAAAAATGTTTTGTTGATATTCAGTAGTAAAGTTCGACTTACAACCATTTCGACTTACGACCGGTTTCTCGGAACCGAACTCGGTCGTAAGTCGGATGGTAGGTGTATAATAATAATGTGCTACATATAACAATTATAATAGATGGCTTCAAAAGGCCGTCACTAGATGGCAGTGTTTACCATAACAGAGGGAGCGGTTGTGGCTGCCTCCACCTGTTACATAATGACATATTTTATTCATTCTAGAGTATATATCATGGTTCTATGTTAATTTTATTGTTTGTTATGTCATATTAGATGAACTGTGATATATAAATAAGCCGTATAGATGATATTAGCAAAATTATTCATCAAGTATTTTCATCGGTCTCCAGACAAACTCTCGTCCACCGCTGGCACCGTCCATACTACCACATGAATGACATATTTTATTCATTTTAGAGTATATATCAGGTTTGTATGTTATTTATATTGTTTATTATGTCATATTAGATGAAGTGAGATAGATAAATAAGCTGTAGAGTTGATATTAGCGAAATTATTTGCTCTGCAAACGAGCAAATCCAGTTGCGAGCAAGGTCATGGAACGGATTAAACTCACAAGTAGAGGTTCCACTGTACATTATATACAGTATTGGTCTCACAGGCCACAAATGTTACTAGAAAAAGGAAAAATTAGAAAAGAAAAAAGTATAAAAAACGTAAAATAAAGAAATGCAATTTTGCGGAAGTCGCTGATGTTGCCGCCACCCGCTCATTTTGGGTCAACTTCCTGTCTCTGTATCTCGGTAAGTACTGATCAGAATTTTTTATTTTTTGTTTTATTACCTTCACAAAAATATTATCTTTAATTCTGTAAGAAAAATTACTTTTTTTTTTTTTTTTTTTTTTCAAAATTTCTTGGACACTGGGGGCACCCCTTGAAATTTTGCCTCTGGTCCCTGAAAGGGTTAAAGCACTCCAGAGTGATTATTATTAATGATTATTAATTATTATGATTATAATTATTATTATTACCATCGACATACTTTGTTCACTGAGTTCAATAATTTCTTAAGCTGCCTCGAGACACAAAGAATGTTAACACACCAGCTAATCCCTTTACTGTGAACTTCTTTTGTACTTCTATTTTCCTCTTGTTTTTCCTCTTCCAAATGCTGCTGCACTTCTAACTATATCTTGTACTATGGGGTGCACAATAAAGTACAAATTTATAGATGAAATTTATAGTCTCGGAGATTGCTTGATGCTGAGATGCATCACTAACCCCTTTACAATGAACTTCTTTTGTACTTCTTCAATGTTCCTCTTGTTTTTCTTCTTCCATGTGCTGCTGCACTTTTATCTATATCTTGTACTATGGGGTGCACAATAAAGTACAAAACTGTACAGATATGTAGTTTTGGAGAGTCATCTATAAAAACTCGCATTTGTGGTCAGTGGTGCCTATGCTAACCTTCCGTTGGTGTATAAATATACCTAGTCGTATGAATTTTATTGTATCCAGCTGGCCGAGTGGCTTACGCATCTGTCTGGAGTTTTACGACTCACTTGCTGCAAGTTCAATCTCCGCTCTTATTGTGGTTTGAAGGAGGTCATGCTGAACAGTTGTTTGGCAAAGAAATGGCAGAAGACTTCAACTATACCAAGACAACATGGTGTTTCTGTGTCAGACAAGTATTTATGGTACAAAATACGAACAAGTTGGCATTGAACATACCCAGGTGTTGCAAATGTCTTATTGATCAACTTGTTGGTATTGTGTACCATCAGTAACAAGACACTTCAGTGGCAGGATGTAAACTTCTACACTCATAGTTTTAAACTATGTACATATTAAATATGGCTCTTGACTTTTTTTTTTTTTTTTTTTTTCAACAAGTTGGTCATCTCCCACCGAGGCAGGGTGACCCAAAAAAAAGAAAGAAAATCCCCAAAAAGAAAATACTTTCATCATCATTCAACACTTTCACCACACTCACACATTATCACTGCTTTTGCAGAGGTGCTCAGGATACAACAGTTTAGAAGCATATACGTATAAAGATACACAACACATCCCTCCAAACTGCCAATATCCCAAACCCCTCCTTTAAAGTGCAGGCATTGTACTTCCCATTTCCAGGACTCAAGTCCGACTATAAGAAAATAACCAGTTTCCCTGAATCCCTTCACTAAATATTACCCTGCTCACACTCCAACAGATCGTCAGGTCCCAAGTATCATTCGTCTCCATTCACTCCTATCTAACACGCTCATGCACGCTTGCTGGAAGTCCAAGCCCCTCGCCCATAAAACCTCCTTTACCCCCTCTTTCCAACCCTTTCGAGGACGACCCCTACCCCTCTTTCCTTCCCCTATAGATTTATATGCTTTCCATGTCATTCTACTTTGATCCATTCTCTCTAAATGATCAAACCACCAGGCCCGGTGGCCTGGTGGCTAAAGCTCCCGCTTCACACACGGAGGGCCCGGGTTTGATTCCCGGTGGGTAGAAACATTTCGACACGTTTCCTTACACCTGTTGTCCTGTTCACCTAGCAGCAAATAGGTACCTGGGTGTTAGTCGACTGGTGTGGGTCGCATCCTGGGGGACAAGATTAAGGACCCCAATGGAAATAAGTTAGACAGTCCTCGATGACGCACTGACTTTCTTGGGTTATCCTGGGTGGCTAACCCCCCGGGGTTAAAAATCCGAACGAAATCTTATCTTATCTTATCTTCTGCCCTCTGACTAATGCTTTTATTAACTCCACACCTTCTCCTAATTTCCACACTCCGAATTTTCTGCATAATATTTACACCACACATTGCCCTTAGACAGGACATCTCCACTGCCTCCAACCGTCTCCTCGCTGCTGCATTTACCACCCAAGCTTCACATCCATATAAGAGTGTTGGTACTACTATACTTTCTTGACTTACCTCTACCAAATAACTGAGAGCTTTATACAGTGGACCCCCGGTTTACAATCAGCTCCCAATGCGACCAATTATGTAAGTGTATTTATGTAAGTGCATTTGTACGTGTATGTTTGGGGGTCTGAAATTGACTAATCTAATTCACAATATTCCTTATGGGAACAAATTCGTTCAGTAATGGCACCTGAACATACTTCTGGAATGAAATAATATCGTAAACCGGGGGTCCACTATATATGTATGTACCTAGATAGGATGAACATACATAATGTATGAATGCATTTGGTTAAAAACTACCAAAGGAAAAAATAATAATTCAACCTTAATAAAAACATATATACAAAATCTATTGTTCTTGACCAATCTCTACCAAACAAATGTGAACTCAGTATACATGCGTAAACTGAACATACACACAGTGTAAAAGCTTTTGGTGTTAACTGAGAATATTTTAATACTTCAATAATAGAAACTGGACTGATAGAACTGAAAAAAAAAGGTAGAACCACAACAATAGTTGGGAACCTTTGAAGTGAAAGGAGGAAATAGGTATAAAAAAAAATGAATCTCAAATACGTAAACGGAAACACAGTGGACAGAGGTATGAAAAGTGGCGGCCCACTGTGTTAGGAAATAAATATGGATATATGTAAAAAAAAAACTAATAATGCACTGTAGTTTAATTTATGGTGTTATTAGCCATACTTCATTTTAATAATTAAAAAAAAATAAGTTTAACCTTTATTAATTACTATTACAATTACACTGTATCAAGCTTTTCTTATAGCTTCTTGTAATGAATAATAGTAAACTGAGTGTAAAGAAGTCTGGATTGGTGCAACATTTCACCAAAAATTGGTTTTATTAAGCATAAGTATCAATTTATGGTGAAATGAATAAAGATTCCTTTGTAATCTGTCTCTTACAATACTACTGGTACTCAGACATTCTTCTTTAAGTAGGTTATACATGTTGTTTCAGGTGAAAGGATTGTCTCACTGGAGGAGAGTCTGGCAAAGAAGGAGAACGAGATGGGAGCCATGGAGGAACGTTACAAGAAATATCTGGGTAAAGCCAAGTCAGTTATCAAGACACTGGATCCCAAGCACAACCCAGCTCTCATTCCTGATGTATCAAATCTAAGGTCTACTATCCATGAGAAGGAACGGATTATAGAAAATTTGGAGGTAATGTTCAAATTAAAGCAAGAGTGTAGCAAAATCATTTTTTATACTTTATGAATTATGACTACTCTGATGTACGTGTATATTATTTTACAATTTTAATGCAATTTGTTCAGGCCTCGGGTATCCATCAGTTACAATATTAGTACAGTAATAATTATTCAGTTCCATGAGGAAGTAGAGAAGAATTCTTCGTCCTTAACCCGTAAACGGTCCAAGCAGGTCTACGTTCACATGTGTAGTGCTACAAAAATAGATCTACGCTTTTTTTGCATATTTTCAAATAACAAAAAAAAAAAAAAGTAGATCAAAGTTTTTTACACATTTTCAAATGTAAAAAACAAAAAGAAGATCTACTTTTTTTACATACTTTCAAATGGTGAAGAAAACGTATATATACGTTTGGACCGTTTACGGGTTAAGACATGTGTCATAAGAGATTATTAAAATGCCAAGAACAAGGGACTAGGACCCCTTCTCCTGTATAAATTACTAGATGTAAAAAGAAAACTTTCTGAAAGTGTTTCTTCTTTTTTGGGTCATCTTTCCTCGGTGGGAGATGGCCGGTGTGTTAAAAAAAATAATGATTCAGACACCACAGTGTAATTGAGATAGAAGTTTGTATGAGCTTGTCAAGTTCTTGTGTTGGTACTTCTTCTAGTATCTGAAGGGAAGAGTGTTGAAAAGTCTTCAACCTTGACTCTGTTGTCAACGAGGGGGGACTGTTGTCGATGGGTGGAAAAATCTGCCAAGTACAGTCATTAGAAACTGAAGCCTTGAGGAGCTTTAATCCCTTTCACTGTCGGTCCCATAATATTACAGCTTGCAAACAAGTGTGGGTCACGTAATGCTACGCCAAAATTATAGCAGCTTCCAATCTTGCAGGAGATAGCTGATAGGCCTACATATGAGAGACTGGGTCAGAGTGGTCAGTGCGTGCAGTATAAAAAAAAATCCTGCAGCATGCAGTACATAACGAGAAAAGAAAAACTGCGACTGTGTTTTCAGTTTAAAACAGCGACTTTGTGTGTTTTTTTTCGTATAGTATATATGGTTGTATTCTCATTTTCTTGGTCTCATTTAATGAAATGGAAGATATACCATAGAAATATAGATGATTTTGAATGGTTTACAGATTAAAAGTACCTTGAAACTGAGCTCACACTAGCAGAAATTTTTTATTTTTGTCGATGTTCAAGAGTAAACAAATCATGTCACGTGTTCAATACGTATCAACTAGTGGGTCTGATATGCTTTCACAAATGCGCTTATATTATTTATACCATTTTAACAATAATGCAGTAGTCTGCATTACAGTAAATCTTCTATTAGTGTGCGAATAAAAATTCAAAATGGAAAGCAAGTGTAATATAAGAAGGGCCTGGAGATGTGACTAATGAACAGAAAGAATGCTATTTTAGTGCTAGGAATGTTTGCACTGTTAATTCTGGACTCTGTTTTGAAACTGGCCTTCCTTGAATTGTGTATGAAACTGGCCAAATTGCCAATTTCTGATCACTTTATTGGGTAGTTGAAATAGGTAAATGGGCAGTTTCTTGTACTCAGTTGATAGAAAAAAAAGAGTTCTAGCAAAATAGCTATGAGTTTGGTCAACTGGAATAACAGATTTGGCCAAAAATAGTGCTCAATGTGGGCAAAATCACCAATGCTTAAATATTGCTGAGACCACTAAATTTGCGAGAGCATAATTCCATATGTTTTCCATCAAATTTTGTACTTGTGGTTTCATTACCATCGAGAAAAGATTATCATTTCACAAGATTTTTTTTAATTCTTCGAAAATTCTTTTTTTTTTAAATTCTTCGAGGGCAAGTTTGCAAGCAGGGGTCTCAACAGTGAAAGGGTTAAAAAGAGATTAGACAAATACGAGGGAGAAGGGCTGAGTATGTTTAGGACCTGAGGTACTGAAGCTAACTTCTTGGATAGCTTTGGGAATAGGTTGGACAAATAAGTTAGGAGAGGTAGGGTTTGAGAAGGACCTGCCTAGTATGGGCCAGTAGGCCAGCTGCCATGTTTATAAATTTTTATATTCTTGAGACAGTGATGGTGAAAGTGTTTCTGCTCCTTTGGCTCCTCCTACCTTGGAGGGAGACAGTTGGTATGTTAAAAAAAAATAATTACTTTATAAGAGACAGATATAAATAATCTGTACAAAAAGAAACTTATGTACAGTTCAGGACATTTATTAAAGGAAATGTTTAGCTACAAGTGACTTCTTCAGTCCTAATACAGAGAGATGTATGTATGTATAATGATTGCCAAGACCGGAGTCCTAGCACGGGTCTTAAAGATGTGTGTATGTATAATGTTTGCCAAGACCGGAGTCCTGGCACGGGTCTTAATCTTGTGATGACCCGTCTCTGGCTCCCAAAAGGAGAAATGGTTCTGCAATGTTGCATTGTATGCTGCTCAAGCACTGTTCTGGTCAGTTCATCTGGTGCATCTCATAAGCAACAATGCCGTATGCACTCCTAACTGTAGACACTAGTGAGGAGATGTCGTTATCACGGGCAACAGCTTGTCTGGTTCGTTGACTCCATGGTACACTAGTGTAGCCGCAGTCCTCTCTGGGTCTTCTTCAGGAGGGGACATCAGTGCTAGTTGCCTGTGGAGTGTCTCAGTAGCTTGGTACTCCAGGAGATAAGAACATAAGAACATAAGAATGGAGGAACACTGCAGAAGGCCTACTGGCCCATGCGAGGCAGGTCCTTATCAAAATGACTACTACCTAAAGCTTCCCAAGAAATAACTCCCGTACCCAATGAGATAGTGTGTTAGGGGGCGCTGGACAATGTGCTGGTGCTGGCACATCTCCTCTGCCTTGTCTACCATCATCTTGGCTGTGGGAAAGCCCAAACGAAGTCAGTGGAAGGTGGTACACTGTGCTCTGGACCAGCTTCTATCATATGGTACTCGGTACCACTGTTGAAATGGGATATCACTTAGGACCTCCCCCATAAGTTTCATTGCTCTGGCAGCCACCAGTTTGGTCTGGCATAGGCTGATGGGGACAGTAATCCCAACATGTGGATAATCTGTGGCTGCCTTGGCTGCATCATCTGCTGCCTCATTTTCCTGGATACCAGCATGGCTGGGAATCCAGTTCAATGTTGATCTGTTACCCTGAACTTCTAAGGCTGTCATTATGCTGAGAATCGATGTGATGAGGTGAACATTGTCCTGTGGTTGGGGATGGGAGAGGGCATTGATTGCAGAGGTGGAGTCAACATGTATGACAGATCGGAGTTGATGTCGTAGGGCATGTGACAATGCCTGCTGAATCGCCACCAGCTCAGCTTGAAGGATCGTGCAGTGGCCAGGGAGTCACCAACCTTGTGTGTGACCATTGTGGTACATGCCAGCTACTGCTCTCTTCCTGTCAGGGTCGACAGAACCATCTGTGAAATACACTGCACATGTGCATCCCTCTGCCAGTGCCATGCTTGTCTCAGCATGATTTCTGAGGGTGTCTTGACTGCAGACACACTTAGAGGTAAGTAGTTGCATGACGCAAACATCGGCCGGATATGGGCGCCAGGGAGGTGGTGGATGATACCCAGCAACAGGAAAGTCACAACTCTTCTCAAGGAGTAGTTTTATAGGCAGCAGCTTCCGCCCAGCAGTAGAAAATGAACAAGTCCAGGAGTAGTCCATGAAGATAATTAGATCGTGTGTCATGGTCACCAATATCCATCTTCTCAGTGGGGTACCTTGCTGCCAGTGCAGAATCATGGCTACGTTGCAGGCATGTATATATCTTACTCTGTCAACCAGGGAAGGAAGCCAGGCCTCAAATCTGAGACATTCTGTGTTGGTCCAGATGGGGCTCCAAGTGTAATTCTTATCACCTGGTTTTGTATGACCTCCACCCTTTGCCTGCTCTGCGGAAAGAGATGAGCCAACACCAATGCACCGTAGTCAGTGAGTGAGTGCACAGCTTGTATATAGTACAAGCAAATTACAGGTACCATCCGACTTATGAACGAACTTGGTTCTGACCAACCGGTTGTAAGTCAAAAAAAATGGACATAAGTTGAACCTTACTACTGAATATCGACATCACATTTTTGTAATGACTTTATTTTATTGTTTTATTTTGGTATTTCATTTTTTACTTTACTTTTTATGCTGTTAGTACTGTATTTTATACTGTAAGGTTTAGGATAAACACTGTGTACAACACAAACAGTTGTTTATTTCCCAGAAATTTGGCATACAAAACACGGTCATAAGTCGGTTGGTTGTATGTCAAGCAGGTCATAAGTCGGATGGTAGGTGTACTTCTTTGCTCACCCCTTCATGGTGCCTCGTCATGGCTCTCATGGCATTGAGTCTGAGTAGAGCATGGGATCTGACATACTTGGCCTGTTTCTGAAAGGTCAGCTTTTTATCAATGTATGTAATAAGGCAAATAGATTATTGGGATTTATATCAAGAAGTGTAAGCAACAGAAGTCAGAGGTTATACTGCAGCTTTATACATCATTAGTAAGGCCTCACCTAGATTATGCAGCTCAGTTCTGGTCTCCATATTACAGAATGGATATAAATTCGTTAGAAAACATTCAGCGTAGAATGACTAAATTAATACATAGCATTAGAAATCTTCCTTATGAAGAAAGATTGAAGACTCTTAAATTACATTCTCTTGTTAGACGAAGAATGAGGGGAGACATGATCGAAGTGTATAAGTGGAAGATGGGTATTAACCCTTTGACTGTCATGGCCGTATATATACGTCTTACGAGGTACCGTGTTTGACGTATATATACTCATAAATTCTAGCGGCTTCAAATCAAGGAGGAGAAAGCTGGTAGGCCCACGTGTGAGAGAATGGGTCTGTGTGGTCAGTGTGCACCACATAAAAAAAAATCCTGGAGCACGCAGTGCATAATGAGAAAAAAAAAACTCCGACCGTTTTTTTTTTAATTAAAATGCCGACTTTGTGATCTATTTTCGTATAGTGTTTATGATTGTATTCTCGTTTTCTTGGTCTCATTTGATAGAATGGAAAACATATTATAGAAATAGAGGTGATTTTGATTGATTTTACTATAAAAAGAACCTGGAAATGGAGCTCAAAGTAGGGGAAATGTTTGATTTTTGCCGATGTTCAAAAGTAAACAAATGATGTCATTGTCCAATAAATGTCCAACTAGCCATTCTAATATGCAGTCATGAATGGGTTGATGTTATTTACACAATTATTACAGTATTGCAGTAGTCTGCATGATAGTAAATCTTCTATTTTTTGTTTGAATAAAAATTCAAAATAGAAAGCAAGAGTAATATCAGAGGGGCCTGGAGACATGACTGACGAGCAAAGAAAATGTTATTTTAGAGCCAGGAATGTCTGCATTGTTCATTCTGGACCTTATTTTAAAATTGTCATATTTTTTAATTTTCGTGAAATTGGGCAAATTGCAAATTTCTGACCACGTTATTGGGTAGTTGAAATTGGTAAATGGGCAGTTTCTTGTACTCAATCGATAGAAAAAACAGAGTTCTAAAGAAATAGCTATGAGTTTGGTCGACTGGAACAATGGAATTAGCCGAAAATAGGGCTCAAAGTGGGCGAAATTGCCGATTTGTAAATATCGCCGAGGTCGCTAACTTCACGAGAGCATAATTCCGTCAGTTTTCCATCAAATTTTGTTTTTTTTGGTGTCATTACAATCTGGAAAAGATTCTCTATCATTTCATAAGAAAAAATAATTTTTTTTTTTAATTTTGCGATACCAGGAGACACCTCAGGATTGGGGGTTGTGACAGTCAAGGGGTTAATAAAGGGGATATTAATAAGGTCTTGAGAATGTCTCTCCAAGAGAGAACCCGCAGTAATGGATTTAAATTAGACAAGTTTAGATTTAGAAAGGACATAGGAAAGTATTGGTTTGGAAATAGGGTAGTTGATGAGTGGAAGTCTACCTAGTTGGGTTATTGAGGCTAGGACTTTAGGTAGTTTCAAATTTAGGTTGGATAAATATATGAGTGAAAGGGGTTGGATTTGAGTGGGACTTGCAAATGAGTGGATAGAGTTCTCAGAGCTTATTTCTTGGGTAGCATTGAAAATTGGGTTGGGCAAATGTTTTGTTAGTGGGATGGATTGTAAAGGACCTGCCTAGTATGGGCCAACAGGCCTGCTGCAGTGATCCTCCTTTCTTATGTTCTTAGTATAGGTAGGACCCTGTCCACTCAAGTTCTATATCCTGAATACGTTATCTATTCACAGGATCTGGTCCCTTGACCATCATTGCAACAAATTTTTCGGCAGAGATATTGCGGCCTAGTTCCTTGCAAGACTGCATTATTAGGTCCAAAGCTTTCTGGGCCTGTCGCTCCAAATTGCCTTTCTCATTCACTACGAGTGCAAGATCATCAGCATAGCTGAGGAGCTGTGTACCACTATGAGAGGAAACGCTCACAAGTTCCTGCATAAGGACGTTAAACAGGGTAGGACTGAGCACAGCTCCTTGTGGTGTGCCATTTTCCAGGGTTGCAAAGGAAGAGTAGTGTCCCTGAAAGCTGACACTGGCCTCCCTGTCCCTAAGGTAGGACTCTATCCAGGCCAGGTGGCATCCTTTGATCTCCTTCCAAGCTAGTATTGCTAGAATTGCTGTGGGGCTGGCTAGCTCAAATACCTTCTCAAGGTTGAGGTAGATGACGATACTAGGTTTCTTGTTACTGTCAGCAATCTGGCTTAGTAGGGTGGTTATGCACTCTGCTGTATCCACTCCTTTGGTGAAGCCAAATATGTGATGATGAAGCAGTCCAAGTTTCCATAGGAGGTGGTTTAGCACCATCCTCTCAGCAGTCTTGGCTAAACAGCTGGTCAGCAATATGGGTCTCATACTGCCTGGGTCCTTGGGCTTTGGAATTGGTACAATGGTAGACTTTTTCCAGACTTGTTTATGATGTCTAGTATGGTCTCCCATCCACTCTGACCAGCCGGTGCAATCATGGAGTACGTGACACCATCAGTCACATCTTCAGACTCACATGCAGCTTGTATCGTTAACTGGCGTTGTGGCAGAAGATTCGTCTGTATATTCTGGATGTCCTGTGGGAGCTGAGTGGAAGATCCCCTGGAAGTGAAGAGCCCCACCAGTTTCTCAGCTTCCCAAGATGGGTTCGGGTGTGCTGGTGGCCTCGGCTTGCTTTTGCCAGTTGTGATGTTAAGCTTGCCCCATATGTCAGATAAGGTGGTGTGATGCCCAAATGTTGAGCACCACTCCAGCCATTTCTCAGGCATGCTGCACAATGTCTCTCAGAGTATTCCTGTTCTCTGCTGTAGGGTTACGCCTGTATAGCTTCCCAAAAGAGTTAATGCGGTGGTTCTGCTCCCATACCTCATTGCCGTAGAACCACCAGTCTCTTTTGTGAGAGTGTCCTGCAGACTTCTTTGGAATTGCACACACTGCTGCCTGGATGAGAACAGTGATTAGTTCCTGTTCAGCCGTATCAGAGTCTTCAGATAGAGTGTATGTGGACCACCAGTCATGAAGATAATCCTGGAACATTGTTCAGTTGGCCCTCTTTACGTCCCATCTAGGAGGCACCACAACTGTGGCAAGACTCAGGTGGAAGGTCACATGGGTGGTAGTAGTAGCAGTAGTAGTGGTGGTGGTGATGGTAGTAGTAATAGCAGTAATTGTAGTAGTAATAGTAGTAGTAGTAGTAGTAGTACAGTTGTGGCAGATGGGTTGGGTTTGAGAAGGACCTATCAACATCATGCTCAAGCGGTCTCCAGAATTGGTAATACAAAGTTGATTAGCAATTGGAATATAATGTAACTTCTGGACTTTTGATGGATAATGTTACTGACAGCCTATATACACTTTTGCCATCTTAAATCTTCTTCCTTAATGACTATTTTTAGCTTCACTGAATTTCATGAGGTATCTGACATCATTCTTTTGCTGAACACACATTTCTACAGTCATCGAGGTTGCAAGCGTTTTTGTGTTCTCTGATCCTAGTAACCAGAGATCAGGCTTTTTCACCCCTCACATGGAACAGTGTGTACTCCTGCGCTCATGCCAGAGTCATTCTTGGGTTTTTTTGTACTAAGTTTCTTAATTCTGTTCCACTTCCCCATGGAGATAAGAGGAAATAAACAAGAATAAGAACTAGAAATAAAATAGAAGAAAACCCAGAGGGGTGTGTGTATATATGCTTGTACATGTATGTGTAGTGTGACCTAAGTGTAAGTAGAAGTAGAAAGATGTACCTGAAATCTTGCATGTTTATGAAACAGAAAGAAGACACCAGCAATCCTACCATCATGTAAAACAATTACAGGTTTCCGTTTTACACTCGCTTGGCAGGACGGTAGTACCTCCCTGGGCGGTTGCTGTCTACCAACCTACTACCTAGGATCAGTTGCTGATATCTCTGGATATTAAGATCAGAGAACATACAAAAGTTTGCAACCATAATAACTGTAGCAATGCATGTGTTCAACACAGGGATGGACACCTCTTGAAATTCAAAAGTCAGGAAGTTACACTACATCTAAATTGCTAATCAACCATATATTACCAATCCTGGAGACTGCTGTAACATGATGTTGACCTCTCAAACCCAACATATCTTGCCACAATTGTGCTGCTGCTGCTGCTGCTGCCGCTGCCGCTGCCGCTGCCACCGCCGCCGCCGCCGCCGCCACCTAGTAGCGATCAGTGAAGAGGCAGGGCCAGGAGCTGAGTCTCAACCCCTGCAACCACAATTAGGTGAGTACGTACACACACACAGAAGCTGGAGGATCAGGCGCACGTAAAAGGGAGGGCACTGCAATGGATAAGGGAATACCTGACAGGGAGGCAGCAACGAGTCATGGTACGTGAAGAGATATCACAGTGGGCGCGTGTTATGAGCGGGGTCCCACAGGGGTCAGTTCTAGGACCAGTGCTATTTTTGATATATGTGAACGACATGATGGAAGGAATAGACTCTGAAGTGTCCCTGTTCGCAGATGACGTGAAGTTGATGAGAAAAATTAAATCGGACGAGGATGAGGCAGGACTGCAAAGAGACCTGGACAGGCTGGACATGTGGTCCAGCAACTGGCTTCTCGAATTCAATCCAGCCAAATGCAAAGTCATGAAGATTGGGGAGGGGCAAAGAAGACCGCAGACAGAGTATAGGCTAGGTGGACAAAGACTACAGACCTCACTCAGGGAGAAAGACCTTGGGGTGACCATAACACCGAGCACATCACCGGAGGCACACATCAACCAAATAACCGCTGCAGCATACGGGCGCCTGGCAAACCTGAGAATAGCATTCCGATACCTTAATAAGGAATCGTTCAAGACACTGTACACTATGTATGTTAGGCCCATACTGGAGTATGCAGCACCAGTCTGGAACCCACGGCTAAGATGATGGAGGTGGTACTGGAAAACTTCATGTACCAACACGTAAGGGACACTACAAGAGAGAGAGGAGAGGATGAACCAGCAAGACTGGACTTAGTATTCGCCTTGAGTAGTGCAGATATTGAGGACATCACACATGAAAGACCACTTAGGGCCAGCGATCATGTGGTTTTGAGCTTCGAATACACAGTAGAGCTACAAGTGGAGGGGGAAGCAGGAAGGCCAGGACAAATGAAACCAAACTATAGGAAAGGGGACTATACAGGAATGAGGAACTTCCTGAATGAGGTTCAGTGGGACAGAGAACTGGCAGGGAAGACAGTTAATGAGATGATGGAATATGTAGCAACAATGTGCAAGGAGGCTGAGGAGAGGTTTGTACCCAAGGGAAACAGGAATAATGAAAAAGCCAGGATGAGCCCATGGTTCACCCAAAGATGCAAGGAGGCAAAAACCAAGTGTGCTAGGGAATGGAAGAAATATAGAAGGCAAAGGACCCAGGAGAATAAGGAGAGCAGTCGTAGAGCCAGAAACAAATATGCACAGATAAGAAGGGAGGCCCAACGTCAATATGAAAACGACATAGCAGCAAAAGCCAAATCTGACCCGAAGCTGTTATACAGCCACATAAGGAAGAAAACAACCGTCAAGGACCAGGTAATCAGGCTAAGGAAGGAAGGAGGAGAGACAACAAGAAATGACAGTGAAGTATGTGAGGAACTGAACAAGAGATTCAAAGAAGTGTTCACAGAGGAGACAGAAGGAGCTCCAGAAAGACGGAGAGGTGGGGTACACCACCATGTGCTGGACACAGTACACACAACCGAGGAAGAAGTGAAGAGGCTTCTGAGTGAGCTAGATACCTCAAAGTTAATGGGGCCAGATAACATCTCTCCATGGGTCCTGAGAGAGGGAGCAGAGGCACTATGTGTACTACCCCTAACAACAATATTCAATACATCTATCGAAACAGGGAGATTGCCTGAGGCATGGAAGACAGCAAATGTAGTCCCAATCTTTAAAAAAGGAGACAGACATGAAGCACTAAACTACAGACCAGTGTCACTGACATGTATAGCATGCAAAGTCATGGAAAAGATTGTCAGGAGAAGAGTGGTGGAACATCTAGAAAGGAATGATCTCATCAACAGCAGCCAACATGGTTTCAGAGATGGGAAATCCTGTGTCACAAACCTACTGGAGTTCTATGACATGGTGACAGCAGTAAGACAAGAGAGAGAGGGGTGGGTGGATTGCATTTTCTTGGACTGCAAGAAGGTGTTTGACACAGTACCACACAAGAGATTAGTGCAAAAACTGGAGGACCAAGCAGGGATAACAGGGAAGGCACTGAAATGGATCAGGGAATACTTGTCAGGAAGACAGCAGCGAGTAATGGTACGTGGCGAGGTGTCAGAGTGGGCACCTGTGACCAGCGGGGTCCCACAGGGGTCAGTCCTAGGACCAGTGCTGTTTCTGGTATTTGTGAATGACATGACGGAAGGAATAAACTCCGAGGTGTCCCTGTTTGCAGATGACGTGAAGTTGATGAGAAGAATTCATTTGATCGAAGACCAGGCAGAACTACAAAGGGATCTGGACAGGCTGCAGACCTGGTCCAGCAATTGGCTCCTGGAGTTCAATCCCACTAAGTGCAAAGTCATGAGGATTGGGGAAGGGCAAAGAAGACTGCAGACGGAGTACAGTTTATGGAGCCATAGACTACAAACATCACTCAAGGAAAAAGATCTTGGGGTGAGTATAACACCAGGCACATCTCCTGAAGCGCACATCAACCAAATAACTGCTACAGCATATGGGCACCTGGCAAACCTCAGAACAGCATTCCAACATCTTAATAAGAAATCTTTCAGGACCCTGTACACCGTGTACGTTAGGCCCATATTAGAGTATGCGGCACCAGTTTGGAACCCACACCTAGCCAAGCATGTAAAGAAACTAGAGAAAGTGCAAAGGTTTGCAACAAGACTAGTCCCAGAGTTAAGAGGTATGTCCTATGAGGAGAGGTTAAGGAAAATCAACCTGACGACACTGGAGGACAGGAGAGATAGGGGGGACATGATAACGACTTATAAAATACTGAGAGGAATTGACAAGGTGGACAAAGACAGGATGTTCCAGAGACTGGACACAGCAACACGGGGACACAGTTGGAAGTTGAAGACACAGATGAATCAAAGGGATGTTAGGAAGTATTTCTTCAGCCACAGAGTAGTCAGGAAGTGGAATAGTTTGGGAAGTGATGTAGTGGAGGCAGGATCCATACATAGCTTTAAGCAGAGATACGATGAAGCTCATGGTTCAGGGAGAGTGACCTAGTAGCGACGAGTGAAGAGGCGGGGCCAGGAGCTTGGACTCGACCCCTGCAACCTCAACTAGGTGAGTACAACTAGGTGAGTACACACACACACACACACGTATGTTATTGACATTAATAGTTATCTGTAACTTCCATATATAATAAAATGCATTGTTGTATATTTCTAAGATACAGTTATTGTTGTTGTTGCAGCGTGAGTCAGAGAAGTCAAAGGCAATCCGTGACTTGGAGGAGAAGTACATCACCACCGCCTTCTATAATTTTGTAAGTTTGACACCAAAAGTATGAAATTTGATGGTAAATCTATGGAATTAAGCAGGCATAAAGATAGCGGTATCAGTGCAGTTTACTCACCAGCAATTTTGCCCACTTTGAATCCTATTTTAAGCTAATTTTATTGTTCCAGTCGACCATATTCTTAGCTATTTTACTAGTATAAATTCCATTTTATCAATTGAACACAAGAAACTTCCCATTCCTCTATTTCAGCTATGTTATAAAATGATCAAAATTTGGTAATTTGGCCAGTTTCACACAAAATTAAAAAAAATACCAATTTAAAAAAAAGAAAGTCCATAATCAACAATGTAGACATTCTTCTCTTCATTAGTCATGTCCCCAGATCTCTATTATATTATACATGCTTTCCATTTTTAATTCTTATTCACACAAAAAGTAGAAGATATACTCTATTTCTCAGATAAAGTATAACCAGAAAAGATTGGTCTTGGTTTACAGTCTCAATAATTGAATCAGAACTATTAAAAACCCATAAAACAGACTTGCGATTGCAGGTAGGAGCCTTACCCATCCTCTGGAATATTGGCAAAAATTTAATATTTTCGCTAGTTTGAGCTCAATTTCAAGCTACCTCTAGTCCTGAAACCAATCAAAATCATGTCTATTTCAGTAATATGCCTTTCATTCTATAAAATGATACCAGTTAAACAGCCAGTAAAACCATAAAAACCATCTGAGAAAGCATCACAAATTTGCTGTTTTCAACCATACACATGGTCACAGTTGTGTTTTTCCCATCATTCATAGCATGGGGCAGGATTTATTTTTATAGGGCACACACTCACCCCACACACATTCTCTCATATCTAGGCTAAAATTTACTTCTCACAGCTTATCTGAGTGAGCTGAGTTCATGACATAGAACTACATAACAGACAGCCAAAATTAGATTGACTCATGCATTTGCTATAAAAATTTATCCCAAAATATTTTTTGTATTAATCGTAATTATGTATTGCAATGCTCTTGAAGACTTACCTAGCTTCTATTTTTTTTAATTTACTTAATATGGAACTTAATGTATTTAAAATTTACCTGATGTTTCTTTATCACAGACGAATGTTCTCAAAAATTAATAACAAAAAATTAATATTTTTCAGGGTATGCAGATGCACCGGCAGATGATTGGGCAGCGGTTGTCAACCATGGACCAGGGCCAGTCCTTCTTATCCCGCCAGAGACAAGCATCAACTAGACGTGTGCCCTTGGGTAGCAATATGAGCAACAGGTAAGACACTTTTATTGTTAAATATTAAAAACACAGTGGATGCTGTAAGAGAATTCATAAAACAGTGCCAATATATGAGTTACAGACGAATGGTTCAGAGAACCGACACGTTGATAAATTAGACACATGTACAACTCTTGGGTATCTTTATTGAGGAAACGTTTTGCCACACAGTGGCTTCATCAGTCCATACAAAGGAGAAACTTGAAGAACAGGAGGAGAATGAGGTAATCAGTCTCTCAACTTTGAGTCGATGTGGTCAGTCCATCAATCTCTTGCCAAAGGTGCACTTACACTGCAGTTATAAAACTGCAACATTAACACTCCTCCTGTGCAATATATAGAATCAAAATATAATATGGGACAGAATTTTTAATATTCTTTTATGTGACACAAACCTATTAAATGATATATCCACTTGTTCATTTCTTTACAATTTGTCTTCTGTGTTAACTTCAGATTATAGTTCTTTTATTGCATAAGATGATATTCACTTTTACTACAATAGATTGGAGGTCTATTGTAGTAAATTTAAGGAAAAACAAATAGTTTTTCAATAAATTTATTTGAACTAAGCTACCAATTCTGAATGAACATAGAGAACTTTTTACAACACAGTGCATCCCCCTGTCTCTCCTTGCCTGATGACTGTAGACTGTTCAAAGGATCTTAAACCTAGTAATTCTTGAGAGGTGTTTTGCATGGCAAATAAAAGCAGAAATCCCCTCATCCCAGTTATAATATTTACATAATCTCAACAGTAGGATTGGTGAAATTTTTTGAGCACCTCTTGTGATTGTTGCAACTAACAGCACATTATGCTTATGCAGAGGAATAGTTTCAGGATACCTGGATAATTGGTAAATACTGTATTTATTGTCCATTTTTTCTTAGGAAGTGAACTAACACAATTTACCACAAATTTACTAAAAGATGTTCCTGTAACTGGTGTAGATTTGAGTGGTGTTGGCTACATACCTTGCTTGGGCTCTCCTACCATTTGACAAATGTGACAAAACTTAACATACTGTCTTGTCATGTCCCACAGTTAAGACTAACAGAAATGCCTGCACACCTTAGAAACAGTTTTCAAGCTGCCCAGGTTCTCCCCTCCATTCCCAAGTACCAAACTGAATAACTTATTGTCTGTAAGGCTCATGCAGACTACCTCTGCCCTGTCAGATTGCACTTCAACAGGTGATTTCTTCATAAGAATTCTTTCCTTAACATAGAAACACTTGGCTAGTTAGGAAACTGAACTTCTCAGTATAGCTGATAATCAAATGGCCTTCATCCTCACGATGCCGTGATTAGCTGTTCTTGAGTTGGGGCATCCTCTTCTGTACTCCTTGCTAGACTCATACCCAGACTAAGTAATACCCTGGCTTGTTTACTGTTGCCCGAGATGCCTGCAGATCATCACCAGCATCATGGGAAACATCAGAAAGAGACATTAAAACATAACACCAGAAAAAACTTTCTCCACCCTGTCAGAATGATAATGTAGTGTTACAGTGGACATGATGATAAGCATTTACCTTTGGGTCCAGGTTAGCCAAGTTTTCCTGTGCTTCCTCTCATGCAACTTGAATTCATGTAGTTGAGTGTGCTTCAGATGTAATTACCAGTGAAGCCCCCTGCTGTTTCTGCTACTGGGTCCAGTGGCATATTCCTAATGAATTTTCTTATGTTCTGGATCAACTAAGCTCTGATGGATATGTAGGCCAGAGTGCTACTAACAGCAACAGCCTGACTGACCAGGCAAGCATCAGAAGAGCTTGGCCCAGGGCTGGGCTGTGGAAGTATCAAAATCCAAAAACCTGTTATGAGTACTGTAAAAGGTATACTCCTTGCTACACAATGTACACTTGAAAACTTTGAATTCCCATCTTCACCTTAAAACTGGTCCCCGGCCCTTGAGTGCCTAAAAAGTAGTCACTTGAATTCTGAAAACCTGAGAAGTGAGCCTCTGTAAACTTAGCAGCATTCTTTACTATTGTTCATTTACTGGACAATTGGTCCCTCGAAATCACAGTCACGTTTATAGATTTCATGACCACAAAAATTGTTAGGGTTAAAGTTAGATTGAGAATCATCAAAACAATGATGCCCACTACCCACTGACTTCTTACTTGCAAGTAATTTTTCAACAAATTCCCGAGCTTTAGTAACTGCATGAGTAGTTTCCTATATCCCACAAGACCAGCACACTGTACCTCATTGAATGCAAGAGACATAGTACTTGCACTTCAGGCAGAGGAGCTGCACCTCAACTTCCTCAGGGAACAGTGACTGTATGTCCTCTCTGTGGTAGAGCAGAGATATTATGGGATAGGAAAGAGAAGTCATTGGTACTAGGATAACCTGCTTGATAGATAAGAGCCTTGTTATAAACATTACAGAAAAGTCACTTGTTATACTAGATGGTTATAATTAATTATAGTAAACACTAACTCACTTGATGTGTAATTGTATCTTAACATGTTACAAAGTACCTAGTTCTTGTGATTGTACCTAGTTCTTGTGATTGTACCTAGTTCTTGTGATTGTACCTAGTTCTTGTGATTGTACCTAGCTCTTGTGATTGTACTTAGCTCTTGTGATTGTACCTAGCTCTTGTGATTGTACCTAGTTCTTCTGATTGTACCTAGTTCTTCTGACTGTACCTAGTTCTTGTGTTTGCACCTAGTTCTTGTGATTGTACCTACTTCTGATTGTACCTACTTCTGCTGACCTGTGACTGTACCTAGTTCTTGTGATGTACAGTAGACCATTATACTACACCGATTTATTTTCCACGTTTTGGCTATTACACTATTGAAAAATTGCAGCATAATTTTATACAACACTTTGTAAAATTAAAACAGTTCAGTTTGTGGGGGGGGGGGGGAGGGATTTAGAGGAGGTGTGGGCTACAAGGGTATTTCCTTGGCTGTGAGGCCACCTGGCTCTGGGCCAGGCCAGTGTCTCTGTGGGGAGGCTCTTCCTAGTTTCCCCTGCCACCCACCCCTCTCTCAGACTCTTCTCAGAGCTAGCTCTGTTTGTGAATTGTGTTGTGATCTTTTCATCTCTTGAAAAGAATGACTTACTGAGACTTGACTGAATTGATCTGACTTACTGATTTGACTGAATTGACTTACTGACTTGATTTTAATGACTTAAAGTTAGACTCTTTAACTGAAAAAGACCCTTACAAATCTAGAAGCAGCAGTCTGAAATGGGGTCTAGAGTAGCTGATGATGCCTTACCTTCAGCTGTATAATGTACTGCAGGGTAAAATAGCTCTGAGATCCATTAAAAAATTTATGCACACTCCAGTACAACCATCAACTTTAGTACCAGAACCTCAACAATCCACCTCAGCCTAGTAAGGCCACAGCATAACTCTCCATTCTCTTCACAGTCATTCACAAACACCCACAATTTAAGGTAAGAAATACAGTAGTGCCCCACTTATGCGGCAGGTTAGGTTCCAGGCTACCGCCAGAAAGCAGAACACCATTTTTTCCACTTACAAACACATACAAATGCCAGATAACAAGTTTACACTAACATATATTAAGCTAACAGTAGAACTAAGCATTAAAAACAAAAAGAAAAATCCATACACAGTACATTCAATACTTACCTTAAAATATTTGTAGATATTTGTAGTCTTAATGTAGGGTGAGAGGTGAGTAGTATTTATTTGTGTAGGAAGTCAGGTGTAGGAAGCTGGTAGGTGTAGCTATGTAGCCCACCTAGGCTACATATCTACACCTACCTACATAGCGGCCCAGGGCAATGTTATTACAATTGACATACCTTGTTCACTGAGTTTAATCATTTCTAAGAACTACCCTTAGATGCCATCATAAATGAAGGGAGAAGTAATGAGAAGTCATGCCAAGAATTGTAAACAAAGCCGAATGCTTTAAGGGGAGTTACTGGGTCAGAGGCGGATTGATATACATTTTCTCTAGTTCTGGACCAGAGAAAACGTAATTCTTTTCCTCCGCTTGGCTACCACACCTCATATTTATGTGAAATTTATTGTACAGTGGGTGTATGTATCATATTTATATGCTGTGTAACATTTTTCTTATATAATTTTGAAGAACATCAAAATGGTATACAATACCGACAGGTTGTTAGGTAAGACACATAGGCAACAGTTAGGCAACTTTATTCCAAAACGTTTCGCCTGCACAGTAGGCTTCTTCAGTCGAATACAGAAAGTAGGCAGGAACAGTAGAGATGTGAAGACGATGTAATCAGTCCATCACTTTTGAAGTCGTAGAATTTGAGGTTGTCAGTCCCTCAGCCTGGAGAAGTTCAGTTCCATAGTCAGGAACTATCTGAAGATCAAGCGACAGTGCAGAGACTTAAATACTGTCGGAAGGAGAGGTGCAGAGTAGTAGTAGTGAGAATGTAGCCACTGAGAGGTCATGTCCCTCTCAGATCCAACAATTCTCACTTGAAAAGGTTGTCCAAGGTGTTTTCTGTACCAAGATGCCATGTGTTCATCTTGCCAGACACTCCAACACATGGCATCTTCGTACAGAAAACACTTTGGACAACCTTTTCAAGTGAGAATTGTTGGATCTGAGAGGGACATGACCTCTCAGTGACTACATTCTCACTATTACTACTACTACTACTCTGCACCTCTCCTTCCGACAGTATTTAAGTCTCCGCACTGTCGCTTGATCTTCAGATAGTTCCTGACTATGGAACTGAACTTCTCCAGGCTGAGGGACTGACAACCTCAAATTCTACAACTTCAAAAGTGATGGACTGATTACACAGTCTTCACATCTCTACTGTTCCTGCCTACTTTCTGTATTCGACTGAAGAAGCCTACTGTGTAGGCGAAACGTTTCGGAATAAAGTTGCCTAACTGTTGCCTATGTGTCTTACCTACCAATTTTGAAAAAAATACAATTTTGGCCCGACCAACGATGAAAAACTCAACCAACATGATTCGTCCTGAACTTGTCCGTCCAGCCTGAGCACCTCAGCTTCCCTGCCGTCAGCTAGTGTGCCATTGTTTACAAGCCAGGGTGGATGGTTCCATGCATATCGTGCATATATTCGATACATTTTGTATTATTCCATTGTTTTTAGTGCTTGTCACTGCTGAATAAGCTACCATGGGCCCAAAGAAAGCTTCTAGTGCCAACCCTGTGGTAAAAAGGGTGAGAAATACTATCAAAATACTATCGTACCATGGTCAGCTGCTGCTATACCACAGTCTGCTGCTGCTACTGTACCATGGTCAGCTGCTGCTGTACCACGGTCAGCTGCTGCTGTACCACGGTCAGCTGCTGCTGTACCACGGTCAGCTGCTGCTGCTGCTGTACCACAGTCAGCTGCTGCTGCTGCTGCTGTACCATGGTCAGCTGCTGCTGCTGTACCATGGTCAGCTGCTGCTGCTGCTGTACCATGGTCAGCTGCTGCTGCTGCTGCTGTACCACGGTCAGCTGTTGCTGCTGTACCACGGTCAGCTGCTGCTGCGCTACCGTCAGCTGTACTACTCGAAAATGTGGAAAGGGTGTTGTTGGTGTGGCTTAACGAGAAACAGTTACCGAGAAACAATTAACCCCAGAGGGTTAGCCACCCAGGATAACCCAAGAAAGTCAGTGCATCATCGAGAACTGTCTAACTTATTTTCATTGGCATCCTTCATCTTGTCCCCCAGGATGTGACCCACACCAGTCGACTAACACCCAGGTGAACAGGAAAAATGCCAGGAACTAGTGCTCATATTGGTGAATTTAAGGCCAGCAAAGGTTGGTTTGAAAGATTTAAGAATTGTAGTGGCATACACAGTGAAATAAGGCGTGGCGAAGCTGAAAAATTCCATCCCCCAACAAGTGTTCAATTGTGACGAAACAGGCCTGTTTCGGAAGAGCTCAGTAGGCAAATTTTTGGTGTGACAGAGGTCCAGTGACTCAAGTTGTTCCCAGATTAATACACCTCCATCTCCCCTCCTCCCATCTCCTCGCTGCGTCTTCAATAAAGGTAAGTGTCATTTTTCATTTAGCACAGTACAGTATTTATCGTGCATGTATCCTTCTTTTTCTGTGTAGGAAGTTTAGTTTAATATGTTTATTATGCACCCCATACCCATCCTGTGGGTGATAGTCAAAAGATTACAGAGGTACATAATTGGTCCAGGGACTGGACTCCAAAGTTTTGATAGCTGAGCAAATTACAATGGTAATGAACTAGATCTGGTCATAATCATGACCAAGTTACAAAGGTAATGAGCTCCAGGTAGAGCTGGTCACACTCATGAATAATTGCAAAGGTAATGAATCATAAACACATTAATCATGAGAATTTACAAAGGTAATGAGCTCCAGGTAGAGCTGGTCAAAATCATGACAAGTTTCAAAGGTAATGAATGATAAACACGTTATCACATGATTACAATCATAGACAAATTACAGAGTAATGAGCAGTTAACAAACATAGCAGGGAATTCATCCATTGCCCCAACAACAGATGTTGCTAGGTGCCTGTCTCTCCTCGGTAGACAGCCATTGCAAACAGCAGCAAGTTGCTCTGGGATCTGCTGCTAACACGAGCACCATCGACCCTCCCCAAGAGGTCCAAGAAGCCAGTGACTCCGTTAGCAGCCCGATGCAGAGCTCCCCTAGGGACATGTCAGCGTCCTGGTGGACGCCAAGTTGATTGAAGATCCCAGGCCCTCGTGTGCACGGATGTTGAAGCTTGAGGAACTGAGTACACACTGCCTGTGGCACACCTGACAGCTGCCTCGCGGTCAAACTCCACGATGCTGTCCCTGTAGTGGAAGTTCCTGTGAGCCTGGCACTCCCTGCAGTGCCATCGCTGACATCGTGGGTTAGGGGAGAAGTACCCTCTACAGATGGGGTGGCTCTGGTAGTTGGGTGGGTGAGGCGGGGGAGACGCGCAGGTGTGAGGCGTTATGAGAGGGTCATTGTTTACTACACACGCCCTCCCCCTCCCCCCCAGCGGAGAGGGGGAGAGGCGCTGACTGGTCCTGACTCGACAACACCAAATCCTCTGAAACTGCACAACACTTCAACTATTTAAGCTGAAACGATGCACTGGGATGTCCGTTCGCTGCTCTGGTATCTTCTCAAAGCATTCACACTGAGTTCTGTTAAGTAGGGACCTGGTCAGCCTCTTTGACCAGGAGCTATCCTTGAAAATCCCGCAGCTAGCCCGCTACACAACCTGCCGCCTGTAGGTCTATCCTGGAACTGTGTGTAGGAAAATGTATATTTCATGTGAAATTTTTTTTTCATACTTTTGGGTGTCTGGAATGGATTAGTTGGATTTCCATTATTTCTTATGGGGAAAATTAATTTGACTAACGATAAATTCGACTAACGACATGCTCTCTGGAATGGATTAATATCGTTGGTCGAGGGTCCACTGTATCATAGATGGATTAATGAAAATGTCTACATTAACATAAAATAAGGCATTTAATGTGCCCAAGAGAGAGTATTATTATTATTATTATTATTATTATTATTATTATTATTACTATTATTATTACTATTACGTACAGTGGACCCTCCCTTTTCATTGGGCTCTGTTTTCGTGAATTTCAGTTATTGCCGACTTTTTTCGTAAAAATATTGGCTCAGTTTTCATTACTTTCCTCCTTTCTCATTGGTGGTACAGTACCTGTCCGAGTGTGCCACACACACAAAGCCTCCCACACATGCATTCTGAGGCAGTGTCACTTTGTTTCTCAGTGAGTGAACATTATTCTGCGAGGCCATAGAAAACATTTTGTAATAATTCATTGTTTTTTGCACTTGTGTATTCTGTGTGACTGCTAAATAAGCCACCATGGGCCCAAAGAAAGCTGCTAGTGCCAGCCCATTGATAAAGAAGGTATGAAACACAATAGAATTCAAGAAAAAACTCATAGCAAAGTACAGTGGACCCTCGGCTAACGATATTAATCTGTTCCTGAGAGCTTATCATTAGACGAAATTATCGTTAGCCGAATTAATTTTCCCGATAAGAAATAATGGAAACCAATTAATCCGTTCCAGACAGCCAAAAGTATTAAAAAAATATTTTTTTTTCATGAAATATACATTTCCCTACAAAGAAAACAATGAGACATGCACAATAACTATATAAATAAATGTTAAAATGACACTTACCTTTATTGAAGAATATTGATGAGTGATGAGACACTGTTTTTCTTGAACACTCTGGGATTTTCAGAGTGATACATGAGTAAAGGCTTCACTTTGCAGTCCCCACTAGCATTACAACAAAACATGAGAGTTAGCCTGTCTTTCATAGGCTTGTGTCCTGGGAGTACCTTTTCCTCCTGAGTAATGTAGGTCCTGTTTGGCATTTTCTTCCAGAACAGGCCTGTTTCATCACAACTGAACACTTGTTGGGGTTGGAATTTTTCAGCTTCACCATGCCTCATCACACTGTGTATGCCACTATGATTCTTAAATCTCTCAAACCAACCTTTGCTGGCCTTAAATTCACCAATATGAGCACTGGTTCCAGGCATTTTTTCCTGTTCACCTGGGTGTTAGTCGACTGGTGTGGGTCGCATCCTGGGGGACAAGATGAAGGACCCCAGTGGAAATAAGTTAGACAGTCCTCAATGACTCACTGACTTTCTTGGGCTATCCTGGGTGGCTAACCCTCTGGGGGTTAATTGTTTCTCGGTAATTGTTTCTCGTTAAACCACACCAACAACAGTCTCTCCACATCTTCGAGCAGTACAGCTGACAGTGGTGCAGCAACAGCTGACGGTGGTGCAGCAGCAGCTGATGGTGCAGCAGCAGCTGACGGTGCAGCAGCAGCTGACTGCGGTACAAAAGTATTTCGATAGTATTATTCACCCTTTTTACCACAGGGTTGGCACTAGAAGCTTTCTTTGGGCCAATGGTGGCTTATTTAGCAATTACAAGCACTATAAACAATGGAATAATACAAAATGTATTGAATGTATGCATGAAACTGGCCACCCTATCTTGTAAACAATGACGGCAGGGCAGCTGAGGCACTCAGGCTGGACAGACAGGTTCGGAACGAATCATGTTGGGCAAGTTTTTTATCATTTGGCGGGCCAAAATTTTTACGCTCAAATTGTTAGGTGGATTTAATGTTATGCGATGTGTTCGTTAGCCGAGGGTCCACTGTACCAAAGTGGAGGAGGAAAAGCGAGGGGAGAATGTGCTTTCTTCAGTGTTTCTACGATATGTATGATACTAAAGCAGCAGGAGTCGATAAAGGCTATAGCGCCAGCCAGTGATAAAATGTAGCATTAACAGTGTAGCAAATAAGTTAAGTGATTAAGCAATAGAAAAAGGACGACACGAAACTGACTCCTCCAATGTTATTGGAGGTATATAGGGCCACTGACAAATGTACTCCACCCTGCCTATCTTCCACCACCCTAAACCAATGCCAGCATCTCCAAGGTACAGTAAGTGTAAATAATTGGTATTTATAAATTACGTATGTTGTTTGTATGAATAGTGTTGGTGGCTTCTGCTGCCACCTCCACTACCACTAATATGTACAGCTTCTCTCAGTGGCCCTTACAAACCCAACAACACCACCACCACCACCACTTACTCCTCGCATACGTAATAACTTTTTTTTTTTTATTCTTTTGCTACCTTAACTTGTATATTTTATCTTGTCAATTTAAATCTAGTTATACTCTAATTCTTGTAAACAACTTATATAACACCTTAGTGCAATTACAACTGAGAGTCTTGTGCCTTTTTTATATCATTAGATTAAACTCAGTTGTACTATAGCTCATTCTAGCTCAATACATAGTCAATACCAAAGTCATTACATTAGACCTTAGTGCAATTACAAGTGAGAGTCTTGTGCTATTTTTAATTTGTATTTTTATATTATTAGTTTATACCTAGTTGTACTTTAGCTCATTCCAGCACAACACATAGACAACACCAACTTCATTATGTGTATTAGTGACTATACTCTACATGACCAAAATGCTATAGCTATATACTTGTCCAAACTTCCCACCACTACAGATATCAGTACTAAAACTCAACACACAACTCAGGATATAAATAACCATAATTTAAACCTAGAAGATGATTGATCACGTTGACCCTGATCTAAACCTACATAATCTGACACACAATCAAAACCTGTTGGAAAGTAACTGCCTTTATTACACAGCATCACAAGCCAGCACTATCCTAAACAATGATAAAAGTCTATCAGTACTTAACTACAACATCAGGTCCTTAAGCAAACACTATGATGACCTCCTGGCACTCCTTGAATCACTAAAGACACCCTTCTCCTGCATTATTCTTACCGAGACCTGGCTAAAACAGGACACAATAAATATCTACCCTCTACCAGGATACACAGCAATCCACAACTGCAGACCATACCAAGTTGGGGGTGGTATTGCAATCTATTACTCTAACCAATTATCTTGTATCAGCACCAATTGCTTTAGTGATGAATATGGAGAATACATTTTTGCTAATTTTACTGTAAAAAACCTTAAGACGCATATAACAATCGGTGCCATTTACCGGATACCCCACACTAACATCCCAAACTTCAGTGAGAAATTAAAGGCACTAATAACAAACAGACAAACGAATAAGCACCACCTTCTCTTAGCTGGAGACTTCAACATCAACCATAGGTTCTAATCTCGCCAATAAAATCCCACGTACCAATGCCCATGCCAGGGACTACCTAGATGGGAATTTCCCAAATTCCTTCTATCTTGCTCCAACTGAGCCCATGGAAGTCACCGAGATTATAAAGTCACTTAAAAATAACTCAGGGAATCTGTCTCATGTCCCACCATTATTGTACAAGAGAGTGGCCCATGTCCTCTCGCATACTATCTCATTGCTTTTTAACAAGTCACTAGAAGCTAGCACCTTCCCGAAACTACTCAAGACGGCAAGGGTTACACCAATACATAAAGGTGGTGACCCTACAGATTTAAACAACTATAGGCCAATATCAAACTTACCATTGCTATCCAAAATCTTTGAGAAACTCGTGCACAGGAGACTATATTCATTTATAACGTCACAAAACATACTCAACCCCTGCCAATTTGGATTCAGGAAAAATAAAAGCACTAACGATGCAATTATAAAAATGCTAGATCTGCTTTACACAGCATTGGAAAATAAGGAATATCCACTAGGAATTTTTATTGACCTAAGAAAATCTTTTGACACAGTAGACCACGGCATCCTACTCCACAAACTTGACCATTATGGTATAAGAGGCCATGCGCTTGCATATTTCAAATCTTACCTTACTAATAGGTATCAGTATGTCACCATTAAAGACACAGCATCAACAACACAGCCACTTGATACTGGAGTTCCACAGGGAAGAGTCCTTGGTCCCCTGCTCTTCCTCATATACATCAATGATCTTCCAAATGTATCTCGACACCTGAACCCCATTCTCTTTGCTGACGACACGACTTATGTCATCTCTCACCCTAATCTTGCAACCCTCAACACCATTGTTAATGAGGAGCTGATCAAAATATCGACTTGGATGACAGCCAATAAACTTACACTTAACGTTGACAAAACCTACTACATTATGTTTGGTAGCAGAGCAGGAGATGCGCAAATTAACATTAAGATCGACAACACTCTAATTACCAGGCATAATGAGGGCAAATTCCTAGGCCTATACCTCGACAACAACCTGAACTTCAGCACCCATATCCAACACATAACCAAAAAAGTATCCAAAACAGTTGGGATCCTCTCCAAGATACGATACTACGTGCCGCAAACTGCCCTTCTCACACTATACCACTCGCTTATATATCCATACCTCACCTATGCTATCTGTACTTGGGGTTCAACTGCAGCAACACACTTAAAGCCAATAATAACCCAACAAAAAGCCGCAGTAAGAATAATCACTAAATCCCATCCCTGGCAACACACCCCCCCACTCTTCATAGATCTAAACTTACTCCCTGTTCAGTACATCCACACTTACTGCTGTGCAATCTACATCTACAGGACCTTAAATTCCAATATTAACCTTGACCTAAAACGCTTTCTTGATAGTTGTGACAGAACCCACAGGCACAACACCAGACACAAACATCTCTATGACATTCCCCGTGTCCGACTAAACCTTTACAAAAATTCAATGTATGTCAAAGGCCCTAAAATCTGGAACACCCTACCTGAAAATTCCAAAACTGCAGACACATTCATCACCTTCAAAACTACCATCAGAAAATATCTTATCTCCCTGATACACCCTGTCAACTAATAATACGAATACCACCTGGTGGTTCACACTTTCACAAACCCATTTGACCATAAACAGAAATATCAATCTCAATCTCAAAATAATGAATCTTACCTAGTCAAAAGTTGGCCTGTGATACTCCAATACTGAAACTATGTATAGTGCCAAAACAAAAGCATTCACATTGCTAAACTCACAACTAGTATTTAGTCACTTAGCCATAATACCAACTTATCTCATAATTCTGTAACATTTTAAACCTAAGATTTAATATGTCTGCCCGAAATGCCTAGCCATGCTAGGCGTTCTAGTGGTACACTCTGTAATTATTATTTTACTACATGTAAACCACACAATAATCAAATTCTGTAAACTCAGCATTGTAATCCTTATAGAGAATAAAGTTTGAATTTGAATTTGAACATTTTATTCATTCTAGAGTATATATCATGCTTCTACGTTATTATTATTGTTTATGTCATATTAGATGAATTGTGATAGATAAATAAGCCATGGAATATAGTTCTTCTCTTTAAAATGTGTTTTTTATTTATACTTTTGAATGTCTGAAACAGATTACTCGGATTTACATTAGTTCTTATGGGGAAAATGGTTTCAGTTTTAGTCAGTTTCACATTTCATCAGATTCTCTGGAATGAATTAAAGATGAAAAGGGAGGGTCCACTGTATTAGTATTATTATTACGTATTACTATAGTATTACTATAGTGTCAAGACTAGAGGGGCATTCTTGGTTGTTTTAATGTGTACCTGCACGCCAGCACAGTGTGTAAGTTTATTTAGGTGCAGGTACACATGAGTAATTATCAGATTACATATAAAATACAGTAGGGCCCCACTTATACGGCTGGTTAGGTTCCAGGCTACTGCCATAAAGCGGAAACCGCCGTAAAGTGGAACACCCTTTTTTTCCACTTACAAATGCATACAAACACTAGATAACAAGTTTACACTAACATATGTTAAGTTAGCAATAGAACCAGGCATCAAAAAACAATAAAAAAGTACAATACACACATAGTGCACTCATTACTTACCTTAAAATATTTATAGTCTTAATCTAGGGTGAGACAAGTAGTATTTATTGTAAGAAATCAAGTGTGGTATGTATGGTAGTCAGCCAGGCTACCATACCAGGCCAACCCACCCACACATACAATTCTATGATATTTAAGCATCCCAGAGCGATAAAATGTATATACAGTTCACTCATTACTTACCTTAAAATATAGGGTGAGATGAGTAGTATTTATTGTAAAAAATCAAGTGTGGTATGTGTGGTAGTCAGCCGGGCTACCATACCAGGCCAACCCACCTACACATAATATTCTATTACATTTAAGCATCCCAGAGCGATAAAATGTATATGCAGTTCACTCATTACTTACCTTAAAATATATTTTTATTATTTTATTATCACACTGGCCGATTCCCACCAAGGCAGGGTGGCCCGAAAAAGAAAAACTTTCACCATCATTCACTCCATCACTGTCTTGCCAGAAGGGTGCTTTACACTACAGTTTTTAAACTGCAACATTAACACCCCTCCTTCAGAGTGCAGGCACTGTACTTCCCATCTCCAGGACTCAAGTCCGGCCTGCCGGTTTCCCTGAACCCATAAACAGTCCAAACGTATATATACGTTTTTTCAACATTTGATAGCATGTAAAAAAGTAGCTCTTCTTTTTTTTTTTGTTGTATTTGAAAATATGTAAAAAAAACGTAGATCTACTTTTGGAGCACTATGCATGTGAACGTAGATCTGCTTGGACCGTTTACAGGTTAATGAACTTGGCAGTAAATTAGTAAAATTTGGGGTTTTAATATACAGGAAGGCCCCACTTATACGGCGGGTTAGGTTCCAGGCTACCGCCGTAAAGCGGAAACCGCCGTAAAGTGGAACACCCTTTTTTTCCACTTACAAATGCATACAAACACTAGATAACAAGTTTACACTAACATATATTATGTTAGCAATAGAACCAGGCATCAAAAAACAATAAAAAAGTACAATACACACATAGTGCACTCATTACTTACCTTAAAATATTTATAGTCTTAATCTAGGGTGAGACAAGTAGTATTTATTGTAAGAAATCAAGTGTGGTATGTATTGTAATAAGCCAGGCTACCTCACCAGGCCACCCCACCCACACATACTATTCTATGATATTTAAGCATCCCAGAGCGATAAAATGTATATACAGTTCACTCATTACTTACCTTAAAATATTTGTAGTCTTAATGTAGGGTCAGGAGTAAGTAAATGAGATAAAACGAATAAATGAGAGAGAGAAAGAATGAGTACATGAGAGGTAACAGGCCCAGAGTTATGTAAACAAACCAGGCTCCCACATCTTATATTTATGTTTATTTATTCTATTGTGGGGTGTATTTATCATCTTTTTATGTTATGTATCGTGTTTATTATATAATTTTGAAAAAAATATCATGGATGGATTAATGAAAATGTGTATATTACCGTAATATACGACATTTAATGAGACTCGGTGACTATTGTTATTATGGCGTCACTTGTGGAAGTCGTCTGCTCACATCTCACATTTATGTTTATTTATTCTACTGTGGGGTGTATTTATCTTATTTATATGTTATGCATCGTGTTTATTATATAATTTTGAAAAAAATATCATGGATGGATTAATGAAAATGTGTATATTAACGTAATATACGACATTTAATGAGACTCGGTGACTATTGTTATTATGGCGTCACTTGTGGAAGTCGTCTGCTCACATCTCACATTTATGTTTATTTATTCTACTGTGGGGTGTATTTATCTTATTTATATGTTATGCATCGTGTTTATTATATAATTTTGAAAAAAATATCATGGATGGATTAATGAAAATGTGTATATTAACGTAATATACGACATTTAATGAGACTCGGTGACTATTGTTATTATGGCGTCACTTGTGGAAGTCGTCTGCTCACATCTCACATTTATGTTTATTTATTCTACTGTGGGGTGTATTTATCTTATTTATATGTTATGCATCGTGTTTATTATATAATTTTGAAAAAAATATCATGGATGGATTAATGAAAATGTGTATATTACCGTAATATACGACATTTAATGAGACTCGGTGAGTATTGTTATTATGGGTACAGGTATACATAAGTATAATTATCAGAGTATATATAAAATATGAAATAACTTTTAAAAACATTTGAAATTTTGGAGTTTCCAGACAAAATGGAGAGACTTAGTGCTTACTGAGCTCATGGAGAATGTAAACAAACAGGGTGGGGCACGGTGACCGTATTAGAAAGTCAGGTGGGGGGAGCCGTATAGTGAGTTTTGGTCATAATTTGAAATGTCCGTATTAGCGGAACGCCGTAAAGTGAAACGCCGTAAAGCGGGGCCTTCCTGTACAAGTAGAGTAATAAATGTAAAACACTAAAAGGGTAGTGGCTGCACTAGGTGATTAGGATGGCAAGTTGTGAGGTATAATTGTTAAGTTACTAGTAAATACAGTGGTCCCTCGTTTATCGTCCTTAATCCATTCCTGGAATTGGGACTACAGTCCTCCCTCACAAATCCGGCATCATTGGGACCTGTAGTGTGCCGGATTACTGAGTTTGCCGGATTACAGAGTGGTTAGGTTAGAATACACTTAATAAAATTAACCAACTTGACTTACACAAAGTTCATTGAACATCGGCAAAAATCGAACATTTACTCTACTTTGAGCTCAATTTCAAGGTACTTTTTGTCATGAAAGCAATCAAAATCATGTCTATTTCTGTGATATATCTTCCATTCTATCAACTGAGTCCAAAAAAATGAGAATACAACCATAAAAAACATACGAAAACATACTGCAAAGAGGCGGCTAATGGCTGAGAAGTGAACTCCCTTATTTATCGTCCGTCTTTTTTATTTTTGTTGTACATTAAGAAGCATCTTTCCATCATACATTGCCCAAGTTTCAATAAGATAGCCTAACAAACAACCGAGAAAAAAAATATTTACCAAAAATCATATATGGCAAGCCCAAGCCAGGTACTGGAAATAAGTCACTTTGTCTGACTTTTCTGGGTTATCCTAGGTTCTCTATACATACACTGCTATGTATGATAATCTATGTAACTGTATTTGTGTATACCTAAATGAACTTATTTACTTCTAGTCTGTCAACTGAGTACAAGAAACCGCCCATTCACTTATTTCAACTACCCAATAAAGTGGTCAGAAATTGGCAATTTGGCTGATTTCACACAAATTTCAACAGATGCCAATTTCAAAATAGTGTCCAGAATAAATAATGCAGACATTCCTGGCACTAAAATAACATTTTCTCTGTTCATTAGCCACAGCTACTGGCCCCTCTTATATTACTCTTGCTTACCATTTGGAATTTTTATTCACAAAAAAATAGAAGATTTACTGTTATGCAGACTGCTGCATTATTGTAATAATTGTATAAATAATGTCAATCCATTCTTGACTCCGTACTGGAATTTGGACTGGCAGGCGGACAGGTATTGGACGGTGATGCCATTTGTTTACTCTTGAGCTTCGCTAAAGAATAGAACATTTTCACTACTGTGAGCGCAATTTCAAGGTACATTTCGTCATGAAAGCAATCAAAATCATATCTATTTCTGTAATATATCTTTCATTCTATCAAATGACACCGAAAAAATGAGAATATAACCACAACAACCATACAAAAATATACCGCTAAGCGGCCGCTAATGGCTGAGAAGTGAACTCCGCTATTTATGGTCTGATTTCTTTCATTTTTGGTGTACGTGAAGAAGTATCTTTCCATCATACATTGCCCAAGTTTGAATAAGATAACCCAACAAACAACTGAGAAAATAATAATAATAATATCTTTATTTACTACATGTACATGTACAAGGTATACAGGCCTAGCTGACATCAGTGACATACTACTGTATAGAAAGCCGCTTGTTATGCAGAGTATTTCAAGAAAATTAGGTCAGTGTCCCAGGATAACACCCACACTAGTCGACTAACACCCAGGTACCCATTTACTGATGGGTAAACATAGACAACAGGTGTAAGAAACACACCTAATGTTTCTACCCTGGCTGGGAATCGAATATTTACCAAAAATCATATATGGCTAACCCAAGCCAGGTACTAGAAATAAGGCACGTTGACTTTTTTTGGGTTATCCTAGGTTCTCTACACATATGCTGCTGTGTGTGATAATCTATAGAGAGAAAATAACTTTTTTGTTTCAGGCTTATGGTGCAGTACGAGTGTATATGACAGTTAGCCCTGTACTATACTCCATTTTCTCTAATATAAGCCCCCAAGACAGGGATAGGAGAATGGTATTTGTTTACCATATCCTCTTCATACCTCCGTCAAACTGCTTGGTGTTATGCCAAATATTATTTATTCTGGAGTAATTAACATGTTTTATGTTATTTATATTGTTTATTATGTCATATTAGATCAATTGTGATAGGCAAATAAGCTGTAGTGTTGATATTAGCGTAATAATAAAGCATATTCTCCTGCATCATGAGACTGAGTTCATGACAACCGACAGTGGCTTCAAAGCCACCTTATCTTTAATGGATAATGTACTGTGCTGGTGCTTTACATAATGAGAAGCATTTCTTTTATTCATTGGAACCATGGCTAGGGCTAAAAGTAAGCAGGTTAAAACAATAAACGGAGAAAAAGAAATTGGAATAACTTATGCAGCAAGTAGCGCCACCAAACAGTATCAGCAGGTTGGTGTGGCGACCCTGGAAATTTGAAATTATGCTAGCCAAAATTAGTGCCGAATAACTGAAGGAACCGAATAACTGATTGCCGGATTTGTGAGGGAGGACTGTATTATCGAAATAGACGATTTTCGAATCAATTTTCCCCATAAGAAATAATGTAAATGCAATTAATCCGTTCCTGACACCCAGAAGTATTAAAACAAAAATTTTTTTTACATGAAATATAGATGAAGTACATAAACAATACAATGAGACATGATGAATGAAACATTAACAGCATAACACTTACCTTTATTGGCGATTCTTCTTAGTGTATGGGAGACTGGAGGAGGAGAGAGATTGAATTACTGTTTGGAAGGGGAATCCCCTTCCATCAACACCTCAGGTACCAAGTGCTTTTCTGGGGTTACTTCTCTTCTCTGTTTCTTAATGCCACTAGGACCAGCTTGAGAGCCACTGGAGTTCTGTCTCGCAAAAAAACTATCCAGAGAGCTCTGTTTCTGGCTTCTCTTTAAAACTTCCCTAAAATGGGCCAAGACTCTGTCACTGTACAAGTTGCCGATATGGCTTGCAACATCCTTTTCAGGGTGATGTTTCTCCATAAATCTTTCCATCCTACCCCACACTTCAAAAATCTCCTTAATTTCTGAAGAAGGCACCTTCTTCCATCTCTCTTCCTCCTCCTCTGCAGCAAGATTCTGAGCTGCGATCTGTTGCTGTTCCTGCTGAAGCTCTTGCAGCTCCTCAGTGGTTAGCTCTTCGTTGTTGTCCTCCGCCAACTCTTCCACATCCTCCAAACTCACATCCAACCCCATGGAACTCCCCAATGCCACAATAGAGTTCACAACTGACATAGGCTCATCAGGGGCCACCTCAAACCCTTCAAAATCCCGCTTGTGGACACAATCTGGCCACAAGTTTCTCCAAGCAGAGTTCAAAGTCCTGGTAGTCACTCCCTCCCAAGCTTTACCTATAAGGCTTATGCAATGGAGAATACTAAAGTGTTCTTTCCAAAAATATCTCAGGGTCAAGTGAGTGTCTGAGGTCACATTAAAGCACCTTTCAAACATTGCTTTGGTGTAGAGCTTTTTAAAGTTTGAAATGACCTGCTGGTCCATGGGCTGGAGGAGAGGAGTGGTATTTGGGGGCAAGAATTTTACTGTGATGAACCCAAACTCCTTCAGAATTAGGTCATCCAAGTTTGGAGGATGAGCAGGTGCATTGTCCATTACTAGGAGGCACTTGAGATCCAATTTCTTTTCCAGGAGGTAATTCTTCACACTAGGGCCAAACACTTCATTGAACCACTCGACGAAAATTTCCCTCATGACCCATGCCTTATTAATAGATCTCCAAAATACACACAATTTACTCTTCATAACATTGTTTTTCTTGAACACACTGGGATTTTCAGAATGGTACACTAGTAACGGCTTCACTTTGAAATCCCCACTAGCATTAGCACAGAACATGAGCATCAGCCTGTCTTTCATAGGCTTGTGTCCTGGCAGTGCCTTTTCCTCCTGAGTAATGTAGGTCCTCTTTGGCATTTTCTTCCAAAAGAGGCCTGTTTTGTCACAATTGAACGCTTGTTCAGGTTTCAGTCCTTCAGCCTCTATGTACTCCTTGAATGCCTGCACATATTTTTCAGCCGCTTTTTGGTCCGAACTGGCAGCCTCACCATGTCTTATCACACTGTGTATGCCAGTATGCTTCTTAAATATCTCAAACCAGCCTTTGCTGGCCATAAATTCACTCACATCATCACTAGTTGCAGGCAATTTCTTTACCAAATCGTCATGCAACTGCCTAGCCTTTTCACAAATAATCGATGTCATAAGAGTATCTCCCGCTAATTGTTTCTCGTTTATCCACACTAGTAATAACTTCTCAACATCTTCTAGTACTGGTGATCTCATTTTTGTCAGCATATTTACCCCCTTTGCAACAACAGCTTCCTTGATTTCCTTTTTCTTGGCCACGATGGAAGATATGGTTGTACAGGATTTGTTATATATCCTGGCCAATTCGCCCACACGTACGCCACTTCATATTGTTCAACTATGTTTTTCTTAAATTCAATCGTATTTCTCACCTTCTTTACCAAAGGCTTGGCACTAGGAGCTTTCTTTCGAGCCATGGTAGCTTATTTAGCACTTGCAAGCACTAAAATGAATGGAATATTATGAAATATTTCGTATGAACAAGTGAGGGGACCGTCGCTCACTGGTAAACAGTGGCATACTGGCTGGGAAGGGAGGCCGAGGCGGCTCAGAGCCGTGAGTACGTGTCCAGGACGAAAGATGATTAGCGAGTCAATGGACCATTTGCGAGCCAATGTTTGGACGAAATAACGCGACGATTTCCAAAAAGGATGACTATCGAGCCGGACTATTATCGAGGGACCACTGTAATTGTACAAGGCAATTTCTGGAATGAATACACAAATTTAAGTCACACAAGCAACTGTGTGAGAAACATGAGATAGTAAGGTAGTAGATACTATTCGGGAAGTGATAGTACAGGGACTAGCACAATAATAGAATAATAACATACACTAACGTAGTACAGTGGACCCCCGCATAGCGATTTTAATCCGTGCAAGAGGGCTCATTGTTATGCGAAATGATCGGTATGCGAATGAATTTTCCCCATAAGAAATAATGGAAATCAAATTAATCCGTGCAAGACACCCAAAAGTATGAAAAAAAAAAATTTTACCACATGAAATATACATTTTCCTACACACAAAGAGAAGGATACATGCACAATAGTAGAGTAGTACATGCACAATATATATTGTGCATGTACTACTCTACTAAATGAAGAATAAATGACACTTACCTGTATTGAAGATGCAGCAATGACTGATGAGACACTGTGTCCTGGGAGTGCCTTTTCCTCCTGAGTACTGTAGGTCCTGTTTGGCATTTTCTTCGAGAACAGGCCTTATCACACTGTGTATGCCACTATGATTCTTAAATCTCTCAAACCAACCTTTGCTGGCTTTAAATTCACCAATATGAGCACTAGTTCCAGGCATTTTTCCCTGTTCACCTGGGTGTTAGTCGACTGGTGTGGGTTGCATCCTGGGAGACAAGATTAACCCTTTGAGGGTTTTGGTCGTACTAGTACGTCTTACGCGTAGGGGTTTTTGACGTACTAGTACGCATAAATTCTAGCGGCCTCAAATCTAGTGGGAGAAAGCTGGTAGGCCTTCATATGAAAGAATGGGTCTATGTGGTCAGTGTGCACAGTCTAAAAAAAATCCTGCAGCACACAGTGCATAATGAGAAAAAAAAAACTTTGACCATTTTTTTGGAATAAATCAGCGACTTTGCAGTGTATTTTCGTATGGTATTTATTGTTGTATTCTAGTTTTCTTGGTCTCATTTTATAGAATGGAAGACATATTACAGAAATTGAGATGATTTTGACTGGTTTTACAATGAAAGGTGCCTTGAAATTGAGCTCAAAGTAGCAGAAATGTTCGATTTTTACCAAACTTCAAAAGTAAACAAATCGTGCCAAGCGTGCAATACTCATCAACTGGTGAGTCTAATATTCTTTCACAAGTGCACCAATAATATTTATACCATTTTTTACACTAATGCAGTAGTCTGCATAACAGTAAATCTTATATTTTTTGTGAGAATAAAAATTCAAAGTGGAAAGCAAAAGAATATAAGAGGGGCCTTGAGACGTGACTAATGACTAGAGGAAATGTCATTTTAGTGCCAGGAATGTCTTTCTTGTTTATTCTGGACCATATTCGGAAATTGGCATCTTTTGAAATTTGTGTGAAATTGGCAAAATTGCTAAATTCTGACCACTGTACTGGATAGTTGAATTTCATAAATGGGTGGTTTCTTGCACCCATTCGATAGAAAAAATGGAGTTCTAGCGAAATATTCATGTTTTTTGTCGACTAGTACAGTGAAATTGGCCGAAAATGGGGCTCAAAGTGGGCAAAATCGCCGATGCGTAAACATCGCCGAGACCGCTAACTTTGCAAGAGCATAATTCTGTAAGTTTTCTATCAAATTTCAAACTTTTGGTGTCTTTATGATCGGGAAAAGATTCTCTATCTTTTCATAAGAGAAAATATTTTTTTTTTTTTTTTAAATTTGGCCGACCCTGAGAACGAGTTTCGGAGAGGGCCTGTCGACCCTCAAAGGGTTAAGGACCCCAATGGAAATAAGTTAGACAGTCTTCGATGAAACTGACTTTTTTTGGGTTATCCTGGGTGGCAAATCCTCTGGGGTTAATTGTTTCTTGGTATTCTCAATAAGCCACATCAACAACGGTGCTACAGCAGCAGCAGCAGCAGCTGACAGTGCTACAGCAGCAGCAGATGATGCTACAGCAGCAGCAGCAGCAGCTGACGGTGGTACAGCAGCAGCAGCAGCTGACAGTGCTACAGCAGCAGCAGACGATGCTACAGCAGCAGCAGACGGTACTACAGCAGCAGCAGACAGTACTACAACAGCAGCAGCAGCAGCTGACGGTGGTACAACAGCAGCAGCAGCTGACAGTGCTACAGCAGCAGCAGATGGTACTACAGCAGCAGCTGACGGTGGTACAGCAGCAGCAGCAGCTGTACCACCAATAGTAGCGATGGTTGATTGGGGTTTATTATACAACCTGGCCAGCTCGGAGACACGCACTCCACTTTCATACTTATCAATGATCTTTTTCTTCATCTCTATAGTAATTCTCACCCTTATTGCTGTAGGGTTGGCACTAGAAGCTTTCTTGGGGTCCATGGTCACTTATTTTGCAGATAAAATCACCAAAAACATTGTAATAATACGAAATGTTTCGATTGTATGCTTGGATGTTACTGCGGAGGCTGGCTGGTAAACAATGCCACCGGCGGCACATGTGAGGCTGGCTAAGGGCGCACATTGGACGCGTCTCGGACAAACAGCGGTGAGTGGGTTTTTGAGCGGTATGCGAGGCAAAATTTTTGCGATAAAAGCGAGCGGTATGCGGATTAAACGTTATGTGATGCCAACGGTATGCGGGGGTCCACTGTATAAAGATTTGGTTACCGATGTTAGTCAGACTCTGTAAGATTTGCATCTCGAAGGAAGCTGAACAGTTCATTTTCATTTTGTGATATAGTACACACGGCCTACATTTGTTTTCCTCACTAGAATTTGTCCATCTCGTGTGAAGCACTGGTGAATTTTGTCATTATTCTCATGTTTAAGTTTTCTTACTCTGTACAGGAGGTTCTGACATTTTCTTGTAAGACACTCATTTATGTAAATATCTGTTTTAGCTTTAACCCCTTGACTGTCGCAACCCCCAATCCTGAGCTGTCTCCTGGTGTTGCAAAATTTCAAAAAAAAAACAAAAAAAAATTATTTTTTTCTTATGAAATGATAGAGAATCTTTTCCAAGGTTTTTTTTCTCATTATGCACTGCGTGCTCCAGGATTTTTTTGTATGGTGCACACTGACCACACAGACCCATTCTCTCACATGTGGGTCTACCAGCTTTCTCCTGCTTGATTTGAAGCCGCTAGAATTTATGAGTATATATACGTCAAACATGGTACCTCGTAAGACATATATATACGGCCGCGACAGTCAAAGGGTTAATAGACACACTTATTAGATCTTTTTCCCTGTCTTGTGTGTGAAACCTAAGCATAACACTTTGTTTTCTACTTTGGTTCCCTAGTAACCATGATTCTTTTATTTCTGACACTGGCACTATAACCTGTAGATGGTCATGTATTTATTTATTATTTATTTATTTATTTATTTAGTAATTTTAGCATACATACAGAGGTACAAAAAAATACAGGTAAGAGCAGCATGCCAAAGCCACTTATATGCATAGCATTACGGGCTTGCTTAAGATTAACTAAGCAATGATGAAATCAGTGATAAAGCATTATTGTAAACAGATAACTATAAAGCACAAATGAGTATTACAAAGACAGGTCATATGGTTGCATGCATTGCTGTACATTCAGTCGAATGGAGTATTCTGTTAGGTAGTGTATTTAAAAAAATAACAAAGTTAGATTGGGTCCTAGGTTTAACATTTGTGTGATATAATTGTGAGTAACATATAGGATATACAATTTATAAGGTTCAGTTATTCAGTATTTATTTGGTTTTGAGTGAGTAAGTGATCTTTGAGAAGAGACTTGAATTTATAAACAGGTAGTGTTTCTTTTATATTTACAGGTAATGAATTCCAGATTTTAGGGCCTTTTATGTGCATTGAGTTTTTGCATAGCGTGAGATGGACAAGAGGAACATCAAAGAGTGATCTGTGCCTTGTGTTATGGTCATGTGTTCTGTTGAGGTTGGCAAGGAGATGTTTGAGGGGAGGGTTAATATCAGAGTTAAGTGTTCTATGTATGTAATAGGTGCAGTAATAAGTATGGATGTTTTGTATGGTGAGTAGGTTGAGTGTTTTGAATATTGGTGGAGTGTGCTGCCTGTAGTGAGAATTTGTTATCATTCTAACTGCAGCCTTTTGTTGGGTAATTAGTGGTCTGAGATGGTTAATTATTGTTGAGCCCCATGCACAAATTCCATAGGTGAGATAGGGGTAAATAAGAGAGTGATAAAGGGCCAGGAGGGCTGACTGTGGAACATAGTACCGTATCTTCGATAGTATGCCTACAGTCTTGGAAATTTTCTTAGAAATTTGTTGTATATGTGTATGAAATTTGAGTCTATTATCAAGGTGGATTCCTAAGAATTTTCCCTCTGTTAGCTTTGTGATAGGTGATCTGTTTATCGTTATGTTAAGAGGTACATCTGTAGCTCTGTTACCAAACTGAATGAAGTAGGTTTTGTCAATGTTTAGTGTAAGTTTGTTAGTCCTCATCCAGGTAGATATTTTCTGTAATTCGGTGTTTACAGTATTGGCTAGCGTGACTGGGCTCGGGTGAGAGAAGACGTATGTAGTGTCATCTGCAAATAGTGTGGGTTTGAGTAATTGCGAAGCATTTGGTAGGTCATTTATGTATAGGAGAAAGAGAAGAGGGCCAAGGACACTTCCCTGTGGGACACCAACTGTAATTGGTTGAGCGGAAGAGCTTGCCCCATTTGCGTACACATATTGGCTTCTGTTGCTGAGGTATGACTTGAGGTAGTTGAGGGAGTGCCCTCTAATACCATAGTGTGACAATTTTACGTGGAGCAAGTCATGGTCAACTGATCTGAAGAGTTGTAGCTTTGCAGTTAGTGTGGCTTATTTCACTAGGAAGGAGTGAATTGTTAATTATTACTGTGTCAGATAACTTATCTTTCTCAGTTTTATCATCTTGGTAAGCAAAATATTCATTCAATTGGGTATCCATGTTGATCTTCCAGTCCTTGACTGCATCTTCAACCTTTGTGTTTAGGGATGTTATTTGTTCTGTGTGGCTATCTATGACTGTTTGGAGGGTTTTGCCAAAATCGGTCATTCCAGCTGACTTTAGTGGGTTTGTCAACCATCTTTGATATTGTTTTAATGTCACCTTTGCACCATTTATAACATTTTTAGAATATTTTTTAACCCCTTGACTGTCACAACCCCCAATCCTGAGGTGTCTCCTGGTGTCGCAAAATTTAAAAAAAAAAAATGTTTTTTTCTTATGAAATAATAGAGAATCTTTTCCCGATTGTAATGACACCAAAAAAAAAACGAAATTTGATGGAAAACAGACGGAATTACACTCTAGCAAAGTTAGTGACCTCGGCGATATTTACAAATCGGCGATTTCGCCCACTTTGAGCCATATTTGCGGCTAACTCCGTTGTTCCAGTCGACCAAACTCATAGCTATTTCTTTAGAACTCCATTTTTTCTATCGATTGAGTACAAGAAACTGTCCATTTACCGATTTCGACTACCCAAAAACGTGGTCAGAAATTTGCAATTTTACCAATTTCACGAAAATTAAAAAATATGACAATTTCAAAATAAGGTCCAGAATGAACAATGCAGACATTCCTGGCTATAAAATAACATTTTCTTTGTTCATCAGTCACGTCTCCGGGCCCCTCTGATGTTACTCTTGCTTTCTATTTTGAATTTTTATTCAAACAAAAAATAGAAGATTTACTGTTATGCAGACTACTGCAATATTGTAATAATTGTACAGATAATGTCAACCCATTCGTGACTGCATATTAGAATGGCTAGTTGGACATTTATTGGACACTGACATCATTTGTTTACTTTTGAACATCGGCAGAAATCAAACATTTCCCCTACTTTGAGCTCCATTTCCAGGTTCTTTTTATAGTAAAACCAACCAAAATCATACTATTTCTATAATATGTTTTCCATTCTATCAAATGAGACCAAGAAAACGAGAATACAACCATAAATACTATACAGAAATAGACCACAAAGTCAGCATTTTAATTAAAAAAAATGGTCGGAGTTTTTTTTTTCTCATTATGCACTTCGTGCTGCAGAATTTTTTTATATGGTGTACACTGACCACACAGACCCATTCTCTCACATGTGGGCCTACCAGCTTTCTCCTGCTTGATTTGAAGCCGCTAGAATTTATGAGTACAGTGGACCCCACGAGTTTCGTCGGCATCGACTTTCGTGAAATCCGACTTTCGGCAAGTTTTTTCAGCAAAATTTAGCCTCACGGTTCGTGATTGGACTCATGATTTGGCGACCGTCCGGTACCCTTCCGCCCGTCACCGCGCACACAAAGCCAGTCTCCCGCACCATCGCACCATTCACACTCAATGTGCCAATGTTTATCAGCACGTGACCATCACCCTGTGGGTTCATACAATATATTTCATAATAATCCATTGTTTTTTGTGCTTGCAACTGCTAAATAAGTCACCATGGGCCCAAGGAAAGCTAGTGCAAGCCCTTTGGTAAAGAAAGCAAGGAACACAATCAAATTCAAGAAGGAAATCAAGAGAGGGATTTTGAAGGGTTTGGGGCTGACCCTAAGGAGCCTATGCCAGTTGTGGAATCTATTGTGGCATTGGGGAAGTCCCTGGGGTTGGAGGTGAGTGGCAAGGATGTGGAAGAGTTGGTGGAGGACCACAGGGAAGAGCTAACCACTGAAGAGCTGCAACAGCAAGAGATCACAGCTCAGGAAATTGCTGCCTTCTTCAAAGATTAAGGACATTTGTGCAAAGTGGACTGAAGTGCAAACATTTATGGATGAACTTCACCCTAACAAAGCTATTGCAGGCTGTATTGGCAACATGTACAATGACAGTGTTGTGTCCCACTTCAGACAAATCTTAAAGAAACGCCAGAAACAGAGTTTTCTGGACAGATATTTTGTGCAACAGGCGTCCAGTGACTCTCAAGTTGTTCTCAGTGTCTTTAAAAAACAAAGAAGGGAAGTAACCCCAGATAAGGACTTGGTACCTGAGGTCCTAATGGAAGGAGATTCTCCTTCCAAACAATAGTGTACACCTTCCTCCTATCCCCTCCTCCCATCTTCCATCCACCCAGACGTCTTCAGTAAAGGTAAGTGTAATGTTGTTATTGTTTTATATATGTATGTACTTGATTTCTCATTGTTTTCAGTATGTAAATCTTTATTTAATTTGAAAAAAAAAATATTTTAATTTAATATTTTTGGGTGTGTGGAACGGATTAATTTTATTTCCATTATTTCTTATGGGGAAAATGGTTTCACCATTCGGCAATTTCGACAGACTCTCTGGAACAGATTAATCATGAAACTCGGGGGTTCGCTGTATATATACGTCAAACACTGTACCTCGTAAGACGTATATATACGACCAAAACAGTCAAAGGGTTAAATGTTTATACAGTAGTGTACTGTATATTGTAATACACAGAATAGAGGAAATCAGCTCTAATATACATTATTTAACCCTTAAACTGTCCAAACGTAGATCTACTTTCACCTGCATGGCGCTCCGAATATTTTGAAAAATAAATAATTTTTTGTTTTTAAATTAAAGAGGAGTAATTTCTGTGTGGTATAAGACCAAAAAAAATTTTTTTAGGACCAGTACTTACCAACATATAAGACCGTGAAGTTGGCTGTGGATGCTCACCTGACGGCAACATCCAGTCCTGCCGCTTGCAGAAGTGTTGCTAATTTACCTTTTTTTCTCATTTTTATTTTAATTTATATAATTTTTATGTTCTGATAATTACAATTTATAATAGTTCTTGTGATTTCATAGCCAATCTTTGTTCTGACACTAATATTATGTACTGAAATAGTACTCAAATTGTAACAGTCACACTGACGTGAACATTTTTATCTGCCCTGGTCATTTACTATTGTCTAGAAATATATACAAAGTATTTATAGGTCCCAGCAATGTTTTAGACATGCTGGAGTATGAACCTCCTTGAAGCATGGTGTTATGACATGGGTCAGATAAGTGACATTTGATGAATGTGCACTGCTGGAGGGAACCTTGCCTTTATATGTTTTTACTCATGCACACCAACATGTCTTTGTATGTCTGTCTGTCTGTCAGTCTATCTGTTTGTATATCTGTCTATCTGTACATCTATGTGTCTGTCTGCCTAGCTCTGCTTATCTGTCTAGTTCTGCTTATCTGTCTTTCTACCAGCTTGTGTGTGTGTGTCTCAGGGAGAGGCTAGCAAACCTGTTGGTTTGTGGTGTATGGGCCGCTCCCTGATTGCTGAGCAAGTGACACTGCTATTATTTATGTCATATATCTACAAACACTGTATAGCACTTGGCCTGGAATTTTTGGGTTATCCTAGGAAATTTATGTATAATTCTATTTATTCTAGGTAGTAGGTTGGTAGACAGCAACTGCCCAGGGAGCTACCACCGTCCTGCCAAGTGAGTGTAAAACGAAAGCCTGTAATTGTTTTACATGATGGTAGGATTGCTGGTGTCCATTTTTCTGTCTCATAAACATGCAAGGTTTCAGGTATGTCTTGCTACTTCTACTTACACTTAGGTCACCCTACACATACATGTACAAGCATATATATACACACCCCTCTGGGTTTTCTTCTATTTTCTTACTAGTTCTTGTTCTTGTTTATTTCCTCTTACCTCCATGGGAAAGTGGAACAGAATTCTTCCTCCGTAAGCCATGCGTGTTGTAAGAGGCAACTAAAATGCCAGGAGCAAGGGGCTAGTAACCCCTTCTCCTGTATATATTACTAAATGTAAAAGGAGAAACTTGCGTTTTTTTCTTTTGGGCCACCCCACCTCGGTGGGATACGGCCGGTGTGTTGAAAGAAGAACTGTATTTATGAGTTCATGTGAGAGACAGAGATACAGATGAACAGTGATATAGACAGATACAGACACAGACAGCCAAAGCCAGCCGAATACATAAGAACATAAAGAAGGAACACTGCAGCAGGTCTACTGGCCCATGCAAAGTGGGTCCATGTCACCCCCGGCTTAGACCAATGACCCACCTAGTCAGGTCACATCCACTGAAAAAAGGAGCATGACATCTGACCTAGTAGCACAAGCTAGTCAGGTCCAACTCACACCCACTCATGCATTTATCTAACCTGTTTTTACTTTCCTCTTAAAATGTGAGTGTTAATATGACATGACATCAGTGAATCCCTGGTTTTTGCCACGATATTTGCTCTAGCTGGCACTCAGTTGAACTGGTGCTCCCACAAGGTACTAAGTGCTCCCAGAATTTTTTTTCATAGTGCGCACACTGAGTGTACAGACCCATTCTTTCATGTCTAGGTGACTCAGGCCTATCGCACCAAATTTGAAGGAATGAAAAATAAAACATTGATCTATGTTCAGAGCCTGCCACACGTCAACATATATCTGCATGTGGACAGTTTAAGGGTTAAGTATGCATACTGGTCAGAGAGCCTTTCATAAGTCCAAGTCATCGGTAAACGAATATGTTGCTAAGTGAGGAAAGGCTGTATTTGATTACTATTTCAGTACGTAATATTAGTATCAGAACAAAGATTGGCTATAAAATCACAAAAACTACTATAAATTGTAATTATCAGAACATAAAAGTTACTTAAATTAAATAAAACAAGAAAAAAGGTATATCGGCAACATTTCTGTAAGTATCAGGTGAGCATCCAGTGCCAACTTTGCTGCCTTATATCTTGATAAGTACTGGCACGTATTTTTTTTTTTTGGTCTTATTACACACAGAAAATTGCCCTCCTTGTTTAAAAAAAATATTCAGAGCACTAGCAGTGAAAACGAGATCAACATTTGGAAAGTTAAAGGGTTAAGCTTTTCTAAAATTTCTTTTTTTTTTTTTTCTAGACAGCATTTCATGCTTCTTCTAGGCACTTCCAGCATCACTCACATTCCTGTTGGGTGCCATGGTTACTATCCAGAGATGAGATGAACTGATAAAAAGATAAATTAATTCAGTAACACAAGACTGAGTATGTATGGGACACATGTATGCACAGAGAAGTGAGGTCATGGGAGGTTGTTTACACCACCAGTCACAGTAGGCCTCACTTATCAAGACAGTGGTCCATAGTCTGAGTCACCAGGTGGAATGAAAGGTTCTGCTGTGTCCTGTATTTACCCCTAAAATTATGTTGTATAATGCAAATTCTGTCACATCCTATGCTAATGTATGCTGCAATTTTTCAACCATCTTATCAGAGAAACGTCCTATGTGAATGTATCTTAAATGTGAGTTTACTGCACATAATATTATTTACACCAAGTTCCAGTATATTACATAAATTAAACTGAAATACAGTACATGACATTACATGAGTAACCTGCTTTGATGATTAATAAACTGTTTTAATTCAAGACACTATCAACCTAATTATTTATCTCAAGACACTATCAACCTAATTACAGCGTCTCCTCACTTAATGACAGAGTTCCTTTCCTAAGCCCATGTTGGTAAGCAAATTTGTCACTAACATATAACGTTAGTGGGTTTGTATCAACGTCTTTGATATTGTTTTAATGTCACCTTTGCACCATTTATAACATTTTTAGTATTTTTTTAAATGTTCATACAGTAATATGCTGTCTGTTGTAATAAACACAATAGAGGAAATCAGCTCTAATATATAGTGTAACCCCGGTTATTGGCCATAATCCATTCCAGAAGGTCAGCCTAAGTCCGAAAAGGCCGAAAACCGAAGCTATATTTCCCATGAGAATTAATGTAAATACAATTAATCTGTTCCAGACACCCAAAAATATTAACAAAAAGTACATTTTTAAAGATTAACTATAGTTTTGCATACAGAAAACAACGAGAAATAAATATAAAGCACAAATTTTAATGGTAAATGAACATTACATACCTTTATTGAAGACTCTTGTTGGCATATTGAAGAAGGCAAGGAGGGGAGAGGGAGTTGGGAATCCCCCTCCATAAGGATTTCAGGTATCAAAACCCTCTCTAGGGTTACTTCCCTTCTTTGTCATTTACTGCCACAGTACATTTATTACTTACCTTAAAATATTTGTAGTCTTAATGTAGGGCAAGAGGTGAGTAGTATTTATTTGTAGGAGGTCAGTGTAGGCAGCGGTAGACATACGTACATACACGTATGTAGCCCCCCTGGGCTACACTACACAGCCTTATTATTACACTATACACAGCCATGTTATTACCATGTTCACTGAGTTTATTTGTTTCTAACAGCTACCTTTAGATGCCATCATAAACAAAGGGAGAAGTAATGAATAATTCATGCCGAGAATTGTAAACAAATGCACATGACTGGGCTAGACACCAGTTTCACAGTTTTCTCTAACACTGAATCAGAGAAAACGTAATGTTTACTCTCCACCCAACTCGCCACTCGCAATGTTTATATGCTATGTAAAGTGTTTCTTATATAATTTTGAAGAAAATATCATAGATGGATTAATGAAAATATCTATATTAACCTAAAAAAAGACATTTAATGTGCCCAAGAGTGATTATTATTAAACATAGATTGCATATAAATATTGCATGTTTTTATATACTATGTAACGTGTTTCTCTGGGCCCTTGGTGGCTTATTTCACAGTCGCACTCAATAAACAACCACAAAAAACAATGGATCATAATGAAATGTTTGGATGAATGTGCGAATGTTGTTCACTCACCCAGACACACAGCCAGAGTACTCACGAATGCGGCGGAGTAGATGCGTCCAATACGGCCAATTTCCAAGTTGCCGGCTGAAATCCAGGACAATTTCAGCCAAAAAAGTGGCCGAAATCCGATTTGGCCGATATCCGGGGTTCCACTGTACATTAATTAGGATGCATACTGGTCAGAGAGCCTGTTGTAAGTTTGAGTTGTCGGTAAATGAATACATCGCTAAGTGAGGAGAGGCTGTAAATAATTAGGTCGATGGTGTCTTGAAATAAATACAGCCTCTCCTCATTTAGTGATGTACTCATTTGCCGACAACTCAGACTTATGATGGGCTTTCTGACCAATATTCATACCTAATTTATGTACATTAGAGCTGATTTCCTCTATCCTGTTTATTACAATATACAGCACATTACTGTATAAACATTTAAAAATATACTAAAAATGTTATAAATGGCGCAAAGGTGACAGTAAAACAACAACAAAGATGGTTGACACAAACCCACTACCATTCCAGTATGCTCCTTGCTTAGTGATGAATTCATTTACCAATGTGATTTTAGGAACAGAACTCTGTCATTAAGTGAGGAGAGGCTGTACTTCAAGACACCATCAACCTAATTATTTATTTCAAGACGCCATCAACCTAATTACAGTGGACCCCCGGTATTCGATATTAATCCGTTCCTGAGAGCTCATCGAATACCGATAATATTGAAAACCGAATCAATTTTCCTCATAAGAAATAATGGAAACCAAATTAATCCATGCAAGACACCCAAAAGTATGAAAAAAAAAATTTTACTACATGAAATACGTATTTAGTTTAATGCAATAGAATAATTACAATAACAATAAAATAATTGACACTTACCTTTAATGAAAATCTGGTGATGATTGATGGGATGGGAGGAGGGGAGAGGTGTTAGTGTTTAGAAGGGGAATCCCCTTCCATTAGGACTTGAGGTAGCAAGTCCTTTTCTGGGGTTACTTCCCTTCTTCTTTTAATACCACTAGGACCAGCTTGAGAGTCACTGGACCTCTGTCACACAACAAATCTGTCCATAGAGCTCTGTACCTCCCGTTCCTTTACGATTTGTCTAAAATGGGCCACAACATTGTCATTGTAATAGTCACCAGCACGGCTTGCAATAGCTGTGTTAGGGTGATTTTCATCCATAAAGGTTTGCACTTCAACCCACTGTGCACACATTTCCTTAATTTTTGAAGTAGGCACAATGGATTCCACAACTGGCATAGGCTTCTCAGGGTTATTAGCCCCAACCCTTCAAAATCTTTCTTAATTTCCATACTAATTCTCACCCTTTTTACCACAGGGTTGGCACTAGAAGCTTTCTTGGGGCCCATGGTGACTTATTTTGCAGAAACAAGCACCAAACACAGTGATAATATGGATAATATGGAATGTACCGAATGTATCCTTAGATGCGCGCACACTGGCTGGCTTGTAAACACTGGCACACACGGGGCAGTTCAGGCCACATGTGGACAGGTCTCGTACGAATCGTATCGAACACCGGGTTTTCAATCGAATACCGAGGAAAATTTTTTGCGATATAATGCATCGAATACCGGATTTATCGAATACCGATGCCATCGAATACCGGGGGTCCACTGTATTTATTTCGAGACATCATCGACCAAATTATTTATTTCAAGAGACCATCTACCTATGTCTCATTATACGTATATATTAAGAGACTACCTACCTATGTTTAATTATTTCAACAGACCACCAGCTTATGTCTCATTATTTCAAAAACCACTTACCTGTGTCTAATTATTTACTTGATAGAGTGAAAATAATCATCTTAATATCACATAAGGTATTTTTTAGTTCTGAATTACAAATACGTATCTTTTTTTGCAGGATTTTATTTAACTTGTTTTTGTTAAAATTTAAAACTGCAAATCATGTATGATATTCCATAAATGTTTGTTCAGGATTATTAATATACTTTGCATTAACCCTGTTTTGTGAATGTTTCAGTGAATTTTATGACTATTAGTGGCAGCGAGTGTGTGGTGTCCGCTCCGTCCCCTGCATGGTTAGTACCCTGCGCTTAGCAACCTTGCTTGAGCAGTAACTTAAAGTGCATGTGCACCAGAATGAATTCTTGCATGCACTGTATGTATGCCCTACATGCTGTGTGTGTGTGTGTGTGTGTGTATGTAGGCATACACACATGAGTACTGTTTCAGTACTTTAGGTGAGTACTGCATATGAGCATATCTGCTTGTGTATGTTTATGTACCTGTTACATTTCTACTGACATGTGAGAAATTGTTGATGTAAATTATACAAGTGTTTATACATTTGTGAATATGTATCTCATTCATATATGGACACCTCACACTGTAATTATGGTTTAACCCTTTCAGGGTCCAGACCCCCAGATCTGAACTTGTCCACAGGGTCCAAGAAGTTTCAAAAAAAAATTTCTTATGAAATGGTAGGGAATCTTTTTCTGAAGGTAATAAAACAGAAAGTATGAAATTTGATGCATATTTGACGAAATTATGGTCTTGCAAATTTTGCTGCATCAGCGATATTTACACATTGGCGATTTTGCCCAATTTGACTCCCATTTTATGCCAGTTACACTATTCAAGTTGACCAAATTCTTAGCTATTTTGCTAGTATTACTTCTGTTTTATCGATTGAGCACAAGAAATTGCCCAATCAACTATTCCAACTACCCAACAGAGTTATTGGAAATTGGTAATTTGGCCAATTTAACACAAGTTCAAAATATTCCTGTTTCAAAATAGGGTCCAGAATAAACAATGCAGGCATTTCTGGCACTAAAATAACATTTCCTCTGTTTATTAGTTATGTTTCCAGGCTTTACACATGAATTACATTTTTATTTTTTATTCACATAATGAATTTTTATTCACACCAAAAAATAGATTTACTGTTAAGCAATATTGTAACAATTGTATAAATAATATCAGTGCATTCGTGAACACACATCAGACCCACCAGCTGATGTGTATTGGATGCGTGATGTCATTTGTTTACTTTTGAACATCAGCAAAAATTTAACATTTTCGCTACTTTGAGCTCAGTTTCAAGCCATTTTCATTACTAAAACCAATCAAAATCACTAATGTTTCTGTAATATATCCTCCATTTTATCAAATGAGACCAAGAAACCGTGAATACAACTGTAAAAAACATACGAAAATACACCACAGTGTCAGTGTATTAATCCAAAAAAACATTGTCTCAGTTTTTTTTCATATTATGCACTGCATACTGCAAGATTTATTTTATGTAGTGCACACTTACCACATAGATGTATTCTCTCATATCTAGGCCCAAATACTACAGCTTGGACCCTGGCTTCAAAGCCGTAGAACTGTGGGACGAACCCTCAGAGGGTTAATAACCCTTAAATAATTACTGTAATTTTGCACGTGAAGGTAATATTCATGAACATTTATTTATGCCATTGAAGACTTGTATTTGCTATTCTTTGTAAATGTGGTAATATTGTCTTGCCCCAGACATTTTAAATGTGTTTTTAAGTTTTAAGAAGAGTTCTGTAGGAGAAACTAAAGCGTTTATAATAAGATTCCAGGTGCTGCTTTGTGTATCAAGAAAATGAAGTACTGTATTATACAAAACGAAGCAACCTTGACTTACACTACAACGCTGTATTATACTCAAGAGAGAGTAATAACCTGAGAGTCACATAGAGGGTTGAGTTAAGAGGACATGAGAGTCAGCAGCACTGCAGTAACACACAGCCATCAACCAATATATTAAAACAGTAAAAGTGCTCAACATCAACATGACAGCCCCTTATATATAGAGTACTCTTTTACCTATAGCTCATGATATTTACAAACATCTTCTTCTTCTTTCAACAAACCAGCCATCCCACTGAGGCTGGGTGGCCCAAAAAGAAAAACAAAAGTTTCTCTTTTTAACTTTAGTAATGCATACAGGAGAAGGGGTTACTAGCCCTTTGCTTCCGGCATGTTAGTCGGTTCTTATGACATGCATGGCTTACAGAGGAAGAATTCTGTTCCACTTCCCCATAGAGATAAGAAATAAACAAGAACAAGAACTATTAAGAAAATAGAACAAAGCCCAGTGGAGGTGGAAATATCTTGTACATGCAAGTGTAGTGTGACCTAAGTGTAAGTAGAAGTAGCAAGACATACCTGAAATCTTGCATGTTTATGAGATAGAAAAAAAGACACCAGTAATCCTACCATCATGTAAAACAATTACAGGCTTCTATTTTACACTCACTTGGCAGGACGGTAGTACCTTCCTGGGTGGTTGGTGTCTACCAACCTACTACCTAGGATACACAGACATTACCCAGCTACATTAATAATGATAAAAGTATCTAATTTGGTATAATACTGGGAGGATATTCATAAAATGGAGGTTTTGCTGCTATGTTGTCCATCTTGCACTCACACAAGCTAGGAGTGAAGGTTTTTGAAGCAGCTACCTGCCCCAGCAGCTCGGTCCATGACCAGGCCTCACAGTGGATCAGGGCCTGATCAATCAGGCCATTATTGTAAACCACAGCCTGACTGGTCAGGCACTGACTTCAGGTATCTGTCCAGTTCCCTCTTGAAGACAGCCAGGGGTCTATTGGTAATTCCATTTATGAATGATGGGAGGCTGTTGGAGAGCCTTGGGGCCCCTGACACTTACTGTGTTTTCTCTCACTGTACTCACAGCATCCTTGCTTTTCATTAGGGGGATGTTGCCCTGTATGCCAAGTTTTTTGCTTTCATAAAGAGTGCTTTCTATGTGCAGATTTGGAACCAGTCCCTCAAGGATTTTCCAGATGTGAATTATGATGTACCTTTCTCACCTGCACTCCAAGGAGTACAGGTTGACTTCAAACATTCCCAGTAATTGAAGCTTTACTGAACTTTATATGTGCAGTTAAGTTGTTAGTATACAGCAGTATTCCAGCCTAGCTAGAACAAGTGACTTACGGAAGGTCTGAAGGTTCTCATTATTGATCATATCATTTTCCTCAGTTATGATAATGACATTGTTGTGAGCCTTGAAGGAGAGACCCTGATATTATTACTCCTAAATCCTTCACATTAGATTTTCGATGTATTATGTTGTTAGAATTGGTCTTATACTCCATTTTAACTTCTAATTCCTCAAGTTGTCCATAATTGACTAGCTGGAATTTATTTGCATTGAGCATCATATTGTTTTCTGCAGCTCATTGAAAGACTTGGTTGATATCCACTTGAAGATTTACAGTGTCCTCTGTGGATGACACAGTTATGCAAATTCTAGTATTCTCTGCAGAGGAAGAGAGACTGCTATGGTTTACATCTCTGTCTGTGTCAAGTATGAGGATGAGGAAAAGGATGACTAAACTGCTATTACTCTTTGTGTTATATTGGAAAGAAAGTTAGAAACCATCTACCCACTTTTCCATGGGTTTACTTGTGAGCAGACTGGGGATCATGGGTTACTTGTGAGCAGACTGGGGATCATGGGCTACTTGTGAGCAGACTCTGGACATGATGGGTTACTGATGAGTGGACTGGACATCATGGGCTAATGGTGAGTAGACTCTGGACATCATGGGCTACTGGTGAGTAGACTCTGGACATCATGGGTTACTGGTGAGTAGACTGAACATCATGGGTTACTGGTCAGTAGACTCAGGGTATGATAGGTTTTCTCAGTTTAATCTCACTTGAACACTTTTTCTTATTCTCTGCAAAATTTGCTGATACAGCATATCCTCATTCTCTCCTCTCACTCTCCCTCACTACTTAACTTTTTCTCTCTTCACATACTCTGCCCTCCATATATCACATCTACATTGGAAAGACCTCTCTTGTGCTAACTTTTTCTACCTTGACACATTCCTTTCCCATCTGTGCCCAAACTCTCATGCCCACAAACTTCTGCTGTGCTCTCTAGCACTGCATTCTTAGATTTTCATCATTCTTCTCTGACCTCCTCATTACCTGTACTCTCTAACCCACCTTTCTCTCATTAGTTGCTTATATTTTGCCATACTCCTCATCTCACTTAACTCTTACCAACTAGTGACATTCTCCTTGTACTCCACTGTTTTGTGTGTTCATGCAGCTGCCAGTAGATACTGATCCAACAGATCCATCACTCTTCAAAATCATGCATAGCTCAAAATAAATCCATGTTGCCCATTACCAAACCTCTTTCTATATATAATTCAGTTTGATTCCCCCATTATCATTCACCCCTGGCACTCCAAACTTACCTACTACACCATCTACAAAAGTCTCTTACAATTTTGCATTTAGGTCCCCACAACAACTATTCTCTCACTTAGCTCAGAAGTTCCTGAACATAGGCTAACACCTCCCAAAATCCTCTTTCTCCTTTATACTCCTCTCTCCAGGTATATAGACACTCATTATAAGCCACTTCTCACATTCCACCTTGAATTTAAACACATGCCCCCATCTTTTTTTATTCATAGTTGAACTTATAATATTGTAATTTTTCCTTATCTAACTCAAGTTGTATGGGATATACCTGTTTTAACTCGTTTACCTTTACCTCTCCCTCTTGAAATTCTCCTACTCTCTTTAGCTTCATTTTGCTCAGTGCTCGAGCATCCAGCATCTTCTCATAACATTAACAATCATGTTTTTCTTATCAGTACTATGCTCACATATATTTAAATAACCTATCTTCAGTTCCTTTTTTTTTCTTTTTAGTAATATATAAAGAAGGAATTGTTAGTGTCCTGCTCCTGGCATTTTAGTCACTTTTTACATGGTTTAGAGGAATTTTTACCCACTTTCCCATGGAATTAAAAGGAGACAAGGACAAGAACTAATAAGAACGAATGGAAGAAAACATATGTATGAGGTGCTATCAAAAAATTCCCAGACTCAAATTTTTGTGCACTTCCTGGGTGAAATATGGCCATGGCATTATCACACTATGCAGCAGACTCCTTGTTTGAAGTAGCATGGTGAGTTACAGTGCAGTTGGTCATTCCACTGAGGTTAAGTGAGCATTTTTTGTCATGTTGTTAGGGCATTGTTGCGATTTTTTGTGTAACAGCATGGAATCTCTAAGAGAAAGAACAGCAAGGATGAAATTTTGTTTCAAGCTCAGTGAAACAGCTTGTGACTTTCAACATGCTTCAGCAAGCATTAAGTGATGAAGCAATAGTGTTTTGAATGGTTATCTCTATTCAAAGCGAGACAGTCATCATTTAAGGATCATGAATGCTGGTTATCCATCATTATGAAAAAGACTATTCACAAAGATCATCATCAGAGTATCCAGGACATAGTAAGTGTTGTGGCAATTTCTTTTGGGTTGTGTCAAAGCATTCCAAATGAAAATTTCAACTGCTTGTTGACTCGTGACCAGAAACAAGATGGCAGTCATCCTTCAACCTCCCTACTCCCTATATCTAGCACCCTGTGATTTCTTTCTCTTCCAAAAAACGAAAATGGCACTCAAGGGGCAGCATTTTAACACCATGAGGAGATTCAAGCAGAATCACAGACCACACTTGACGCTGTTAGGAAAGAAGGGTTCCAGAAATGTTTCAGGAAGTGGCAGAGGAGCTGGGATCAATGTATAACCTCCCAAGGAGAGTACTTCTAGGGAGACAACCTTAACTGGATGGTTAGGTAAGCCTTTTTTTTTTGCTGTAATGGAACTTTTGAAAGCACCTCATATATACACACATGCAGATGTATGCACAATGGCAGGTGTAGTACGTATATGCTACGTGTAAGTAGCACCAAGATTTACCTGTCTTCTTGTGTGTTTATGAGACAAAGAAAAAGGACTAGCAATCCTAACTGTGCTAACTAATTTATATACATAAAGCTACTTTTTGTACAACATTGAATTTGTGCACTAAGAGCTGTTGTCCCATCTCAGCACATTTCAAATTCCAGCTCAATGTAAGGTGTATTACTACTCCTTAGGATGAGGCCTACAGCAGTCACCTATCAGTTAGGTACCTATTTAATGCTAGATGAAGAGGAGCAACAAGCATGTGGACATTTGCTTTTCATCTCTACTCACCTAGCTTTGAACCTGGTTACTTTGGTTGTGAGCTGGAGGCACTACTATTGAGCTATGAGCCACCTTGTTACTCTATATTCAAGTTTATCATCTATAATCTAGATACAGTGTTGCAGAAAATAAGAGGATTCTCTTACACTGTACCAACCAATCAGGCTCTTCTTCCTTACTGTTATTTTCCACAAGACATTAAAAAGCTCAGATTCATTAAATTAATTTTTCTTTTCTATTTTCTTGACAGACATACTCCGTCCAGCAGTCAATTTGAAGACATGAAGATCAGCTGACTTTAACTTATAAAATATATCATATATACACCTTGTATGTAGCTTGAGAGTACAAGACCTAAATTGGATTCCTTCAAATATTAATATATATATATATATATATATATATATATATATATATATATATATATATATATATATATATATAATATATATATATATATATATATATATATATATATATATATATATATATATATATATATATATATATATATATATATATATATATATATATATATATATATATATATATATATATATATATATATATATATATATATATATTATATATTATATATATATATATATATATATATTAGACTGTCACTTCACCTTAGGTTTACAAAGATATCTCTTACACATGAGTATAATGTTCACACACGTGAGTATAATGTTCACACATGAGTATAATTTTCACACATGTGAGTATAATGTTCACACACGTGAGTATAATGTTCACACATGTGAGTATAATGTTCACACACGTGAGTATAATGTTCACACATGTGAGTATAATGTTCACACACGTGAGTATAATGTTCACACATGTGAGTATAATGCTCACATGAGTACAGTTTAGTATGAAAATAAAATAGGTCTTAATGTCACTCACTCAGCACTACCAATGTAATATTTACAATTGTTAACTTTACCTTTTAACTCTGTACATAAGAATGTTTTAAAACTATATATTTTAATATCCAAATATGTTGAAAATTTTAACAAAAGCAATTTTACCCTCTCATTTTTATTTTCCAATTGGCTGAATTCCTGTTGAAAAACAATATATAGTTTTTGTAATGGCATCTTTGGGGTGTATACCACTAGTTAGGTTCGCACTTGACAATGATGACATGTCGAAGTTTCAAGATAAAGAAATATACAAGAAAGAAGTAGAAGATAAGAACAGTTTATCTCTGCTATGATTGTTTATTAATAATGTTAGAAGGAACACAGTAATGATTTATGTACCAAAATGTCTACAGAAATCAATGGAGGTACAGACAATTATTGATTAAAATATTTTAAAGCTGTAATAAAAAAAATTTGGTCAGTTGCAATAAAAATCACAAAAAAAATATTTTAGTTATTTTAGTATTTATAAGCACTGCTTTATTTTAATTTCTTTAGTAATAAAATAAGTAAAATATTAGTTATATGTTGTACTACACAATTAGAGTCTTGAGCAAGTTACACTGAAGAGAAAATTTAATTACAATTTGTACAGTATATAATTAATATGAGCAACAGTGAAACAGATGTAGTTTGGTGATAAGGAAATAATGATAAGTAATATACAGTAGTGGTATTATACACTACTGTAATGTATACCATGTGTACAGTACTAAATTATTTAAAAACTATTAATAATGTAATTAATATTTGATATTAAAAAGTCACAGCTGTTTCATGGTGCTCATCAGTTTTAGTTTAAGCACTTGCAAAATTATATACAGTATGTCTAAATAATGAATATAAGTTATGATTTTACTTGTTTATTAACTTGGGTTTTCTTGGTTCTTCTTTAAATGCTGTAGATGTTATTCTTTGCAGGGTTTGTAAACTGACTTTTTGAAAGCCTTAAAAATAAATTGTTGAGGAACTGGTACAAGATGATGTTTTTACTTACCTTATTAAGAGCAGCCGTAAGTATGGTAGAAAGTCACTGTGTAGAGCTGACCTTATTGTAGACTACACTTCCCTCAAGGGAGGTTCCTCTCTTTCCTTGTCTTGAACTTGCTTTCCTCACATTCCCCCTAGATACTGTATGACCCCTATTCATTGATTAAAGCTTCCCCCACTATTGTAATAATCTCGACTACATTTCGCCCTGGGCAGAACTTTACCAAGTGTTACAAGAAGTAACATGACACATCATACACAGGTAAGGTGAGTGATGAGCAGATCAGATGTCATCTGGGATATAAATGAACGAGAATTGCCATCACCTGTTAGGTTTTCCATTTCTGAGTTTAGCTAATGACTTGGCAGTACTAAATTCCCTTTTGATTCTGCTCTGTAGCATTGGAGGTTTACATCATTACTGTTTGAAAACAATGTCTTGTAAGCATGTGGTCATCGTAATATTTCTGCAAGTGTTCAGTTCAAAAGGTTTGGTGTGTGTGTGTGTGTGTACACCCACCTATTTGTACTCCCCTATTTGTGGTTGCAGGGGTCAATTCATAGCTCCTGGCCCTGCCTCTTCACTGATCTCTACTAGGTCCTCTCTCTCCCTCTGCTCCATGAGTTTTATCATACCTTGTCTTAAAACTATGTATGGTTCCTGCCTCCACTGTCCCTAGCCAGACTATTAAATGTCTTGACAACTCTGTGCTCTGTGACTAAAGAAATACTTCCTAACATCTCTTTGACTCGTCTGAATCTTCAATTTCCAATTGTGACCCCTTGTTTCTGTGTCCCATCTCCTGGAACATCCTGTCTCTATCCACCTTGTCAATTCCTCACAGTATTTTGTATGTCATTATTATGTCTCCCCTAACCCTCCTGTCCTCCAGTGTCATCAGGCTGATTCCCCTTAACCTTTTTTCGTAGGACATTTCCCTTAGCTTTGGAACTAATCTTGTTGCAAACCTTTGCACTTTCTCTAATTTCTTGTCGTGCTTGATCAAGTGTGGGTTCCAAACTGGTGCTCTATACTCCAGTATGGGCCTGATGTACACAGTGTACAGAGTCTTGAACGATTCCTTGCTGAGGTATTGGACTGCTATTCTCAGGTTTGCCAGGCGCCCTTATGCTGCAGCAGTTATCTGGTTAATGTATGCTTCTGGCGACGTACTTGATATTATACTCACTCCTAGATCGAGGTTTGCAGTCTTTGGCTGCCTAGCCTATACTCTGTCTGTGGTCTTCTTTGCCTTTCCCTGATCTTCATGACTTTGCATTTGGTGGGATTGAATTCAAGTAGCCAGTTGCTGGTTTGCAGCCTGTCCAGGTCTCTTTGTAGTCCTGCCTGATCCTCGTCCAATTTAATTCTCCTCATTAACTTTCACATCATCTGCAAACAGGGACACTTCTGAGTCTATCCCTTCCGTCATGTTATTCACGTATACCAAAAATAGCACTGGTCCTAGAACTGACCCCTGTGGAAACCCCACTTGTCACAGGTGCCCACTCTGACACCTCGTCATGTACCATGACTCATTGTTGCCTCCCTGTCAGGTATTCTGTGATCCACTGCAGTGCTCTTATTGTTATGTGTGCCTGGTCCTCTAGCTTTTGCACTAATCTCTTGTGAGGAACTGTGTCAAAGGCCTTCTTGCAGTCCAAGAAAATGCAATCTAACCCACACCTCTCTCTCATGTCTTACTTCCATTACCTTGTTATAAAACTCCAGTAGGTTTGTGACACAGGATTTCCCTTCCCTAAAACTGGGTTGGTTGTCATTTATAAGCTTGTTCCTCTCTAGGTGCTCCAACACTCTCCTCCTGATAATCTTCTCCATGACTTTGCATACTATACACAGCAGTGACACTGGTCTCTGTAGTTTAATGCCTTGTGTCTGTCTCCTTTCTTAACCCTTTGACTGTTTTGGTCATATATATATACATCTTACGAACCAATGTGTTTGACGTATTAATACGCCAAAATTCTAGCAGCTTCAAATCAAGCAAGAGAAAGCTGGTAGGCCCACATATGAGAGAATGGGTCTCCATGGTCAATGTGCGCCACATAAAAAAAATCAGGGAGCCAGTGGTGCATTGTGGGAATGCCATTTCAGTAGTCCTTGATCAGCATGCCTTGTGGCAAGAAATATGCGACTCCCTGGCAAATCTGGGACTCTTCTCTTCCCAAGTGATTGCTCTAACACAGATGGAATTGTCAGTGAAGATTAATTTCATGGTTCTGAGGAGTTTGTGGCCAAAAGCAATGCCCAGGATACCAGAGGAAAGAAAGAAAGAGAAAGGAGAATGAAATAGAAAGGAGAAGAAAAAAGGAGAAAGAAGAAGAAAGAAAGATAATTAGGTAGGAGGGAGGAGGGGAAGTGAGCATTGGACCCCACTATTTTGACAGGCAGTAGGGGGAGTGAGTAATGATACAATATGTCATTTTGACAGCTGCCAGACCCTGACTCGGCACATTTAGAAGTCCACACACACTCGCACACAACACAATGAAAGTGTCCAGTGGTTATGAGTACAGTAGGGCCCCGCTTTACAGTGTTTCGCTTTATGGCATTCCGCTAATGCGGTCATTTCAAATTATGACCAAAACACACTATACGGCTCCCCCCACCTGACTTTCTAATATGGTCACCGTGCCCCAACTGGTTTGTTTACATTCTCTGTGAGATCCGTAAGCACTAAGTCTCTCCATTATGTCTGGAAACTCCAAAATTTCAAGTGTTTTTAAAAGTTATTTCATATTTTATATATACAGTGGACCCCCGGTTAACGATTTTAATCCGTGCAAGAGGGCTCATCGTTATGCGAAATAATCGTTATGCGAATGAATTTTCCCCATAAGAAATAATGGAAATAAAATTAATCCGTGCAAGACGCCCAAAAGTATGAAAAAAATTTTTTTTTACCACATGAAATGTTAATTTTAATACACACAAACTGAAAAAGGCATGCACAATTAAATGACACTTACTTTTATTGAAGATCTGGTGATGATTGATGGGATGGGAGGAGGGGAGAGCATTATCTTCTTACTGTTTAGAAGGGGAATCCCCTTCCATTAGGACTTGAGGTAGCAAGTCCTTTTCTGGGGTTACTTCCCTTCTTCTTTTAATGCCACTAGGACCAGCTTGAGAGTCACTGGACCTCTGTCGCACAACAAATCTGTCCATAGAGCTCTGTACCTCCCGTTCCTTCAAGACTTTCCTAAAATGGGCCATAACATTGTCATTGAAATAGTCACCAGCACGGCTTGCAACAGCTGTGTCAGGGTGATTTTCATCTATAAAGGTTTGCAGTTCAACCCACTGTGCACACATTTCCTTAATCTTTGAAGTAGGCACAATGGATTCCACAACTGGCATAGGCTTCTCAGGGTTAGCCCCAAACCCTTCAAAATCTTTCTTAATTTCCATACTAATTCTCACCCTTTTTACCACAGGGTTGGCACTAGAAGCTTTCTTGGGGCCCATGGTCACTTATTTTCCAGAAACAGCACCGAAAACACTGTAATAATACGAAATATTCCGAGTGTATGCTTGGATGTTACCGCGGAGGCTGGCTGGTAAACAATGGGACGGCCGGCACATGTGAGGGCACATTGGACGCGTCTCGGACGAAAATCGGTAAGCGGGTTTTTAATCGGTATGCGCGGCAAAAATTTTGCGATAAAAGTAATCGGTATGCGGAAAAATCGCTATGTGATGCCATCGTTATGCGGGGGTCCACTGTACTCTGATAATTATACTTATGTATACCTGTACCTAAATAAACTTACACACTGTGCTGGCTTGCAGGTACATATTAAAATAAGTAAGAGTGTCTTATGTCTCGAGACACCATATTAGTAGTAGTAGTAATAATAATAATAATAATAATCACCGAGTCTCATTAAATGTCGTATACTACATTAATATACATATTTTCATTAATCCATCTATGATATTTTTTTCAAAATTATATAATAAACATGATACAAAACATATAAAGATGATAAATACACTCCACAGTCGAATAAAAAAACATAAATACGAGATGTGGTATCCAGACGCCTTGTACCAGTCACGCCATATTAGTAATAATCGCCAAATCTCATTGAATGTCGTATATTACGTTAATATACATATGTATTTTCATTAATCCATCTATGATATTTTTTTCAAAATTATATAATAAACACAATACATAACATATAAAGATGATAAATACACCCCACAGTAGAATAGATAAATATAAACACGAGATGTGGGAGCCAGACTTCTACGAGTGACAGCAAGAATAACATTTTCTCTAGTCCAACATCAGAGAAAATGTACTGGGGGTAACTGTAGAAAATTATTCCTTTCATATGTAAGTTTATTCAGGTATACACAAATACAGTTGCATAGATTATCATACATAACAGCATATGCATAAAGTGCTTAGGATAACCCAAAAAAGTCAGACAGACTTATTTCCATTGCCTTCACTCAGAATGTCATTTCTTCTAAAAATGGTGTTACATGAGAATAGGAGTGTTCTTCTTTATTTATTCTACCGTATCAATGTAGAGACAACTGGTACACAAACCAGACATGTACACTTTGTTTGTTTACAAAACTTGCATTCGCCTGGTTTGTTTACATAACTCTGCGCCTGTCCTCCCTCATGTACTTATTCTCTCTCTCTCTCTCTTTTATTCGTCTTATCTCGTTTACTCACCCCTGACCCTACATTAAGACTACAAATGTTTTAAGGTAAGTAATGAGTGAACTGCATATGCATTTTATCACTCTGGGATGTTTAAATGTTATAGAATATTATGTGTAGATGAGTTGAGCTGGTATGGTAGCCTGGCTGACTACCATACATACCACACTTGATTTCTTACAATAAATACAGGTCCGCCATCACAAATTCGGCAATAAGTTATTTGGTTCCTTCAGTTATTTGGCACTAATTTTGGCTAGCATAATTTCAAATTTCCAGGGTTGCCAAACCAACCTGCTGGTACTGTTTGGTGGTGCTACTTGCTGCATAAGTCATCCCAATTTCTTTTTCTCCATTTATTGTTTTAACCTGCTTACTTTTAGCCCTAGCCATGGTTCCAATGAATAAAAGAAATGCTTCTCATTATGTAAAGCACCAACACAGTACATTATCCATTAAAGATAAGGTGGCTTTGAAGCCACTGTCGGTTGTCATGAGCTCAGTCTCATGAAGCCGGAGAATATGCTTTATTATTATGCTAATATCAACACTACAGCTTATTTGCCTATCACAATTGATCTAATGTGACATAAGAAACAATATAAATAACATAAAACATGTTAAATACTCCAGAATAAATAATATTTGGCATAACACTGAGCAGTTCGACGGAGGTATGAATACAAATACCGTTCTCCTATCCCTGTCTTGGGGGCTTATATTAGAGAAAATGGAGTGTAGCACAGGGCTAACTGTGATATACACTCGTACTGCACCATAAACCTGAAACAAAAAAGTTATTTTCTCTATATAGATTATCACTCATAGCAGCATATGTGTAGAGAACCTAGGATAACCCAAAATAGTCATCGTGGCTTATTTCTAGTACCTGGCTTGGGTTAGCCATGTACGATTTTTGGTAAATATTCGATTCCCAGCCAGGGTAGAAACATTAGGCGTGTTTCTTTACACCTGTTGTCTATGTTTACCCATCAGTAAATGGGTACCTGGGTGTTAGCCGACTAGTGTGGGTGTTATCCTGGGACACTGACCTAATTTTCTTGAAATACTCTGCATAACAAGCGGCTTTCTATATAGTAGTGTGTCACTGATGTCAGCTAGGCCTGTATACCTTGTACATGTACGTGTTGTAAATAAAGATTATTATTATCATTATTATATTATTTTCTCAGTTTTTTGTTGGGTTATCTTATTCAAACTTGGGCAATGTATGATGGAAAGATACTTCTTAACATACACCAAAAATGAAAGAAATCAGACCATAAATAGCGGAGTTCACTTCTCAGCCATTAGCGGCCGCTTAGCGGTATATTTTTGTATGTTTTTATGGTTATATTCTCATTTTTTCGGTCTCATTTGATGGAATGAAAGATATATTACAGAAATAGATATTTTGATTGCTTTCATGACGAAAAGTACCTTGAAATTGCACTCACAGTAGCGAAAATGTTCTATTCTTTAGCGAGCTCAAGAGTAAACAAATGACATCACCGTCCAATACCTGTCCGCCTGCCAGTCCAAATTCCAATATGTAGTCGAGAATGGGTTGACATTTATACAATTATTACAACAATGCAGCAGTCTGCATAACAGTAAATCTTCTATTTTTTTGTGAATAAAAATTCCAAACGGTAAGAAAGAGTAATATAAGAGGGACCTGTAGCCATGATTAATGAACAGAGAAAATGTTATTTTAGTGCCAGGAATGTCTGCATTGTTTATTCTGGACCCTATTTTGAAATTGGCATCTGTTGAAATTTGTGTGAAATCGGTCAAAGTGGCAATTTCTGACCACTTTACTGGGTAGTTGAAATAAGTGAATGGGCGGTTTCTTGTACTCAGTTGACAGACTAGAAGTAAATAAGTTTATTCAGGTATACACAAATACAGTTACATAGATTATCATACATAGCAGTATATGTATAGAGAACCTAGGATAACCCAGAAAAGTCAGACAAAGTGACTTATTTCCTGTACCTGGCTTGGGCTTGCCATATATGATTTTTGGTAAATGTTTTTTTTCTCGGTTGTTTGTTGGGCTATCTTATTGAAACTTGGGCAATGTATGATGGAAAAATGCTTCTTAACGTACAACAAAAATAAAAAAGACGGACGATAAATAAGGGAGTTCATTTCTCAGCCATTAGCTGCCTCTTTGCAGTATATTTTCATATGGTTTTTATGGTTGTATTCTCATTTTTTTGGACTCAATTGATAGAATGGAAGATATATTATAGAAATAGACATGATTTTGATTGCTTTCATGATGAAAATTACCTTGAAATTGAGCTCAAAGTAGCAGAAATGTTTGATTTTTGCCGATGTTCAATGAACTTTGTGTAAGTCAAGTTGGTTAATTTTATAAAGTGTATTCTAACCTAACCACTCTGTAATCCGGCAAACTCAGTAATCTGGCACACTACAGGTCCCAATGATGCCGGATTTGTGATGGAGGACTTGTCTCACCATAAATTAAGACTACAAATATTTTAAGGTAAGTAATGAGTGTAGTATATGTGTATTTTACTTTTTTATTGTTTTTTAATGCCTAGTTCTATTGCAAACTTAATATATGTTAGTGTAAATTTGTTATCTAGTATTTATATGCATTTATAAGTGGAAAAAAGGGGTGTTCCACTTTACGGCAATTTCCACTTTATGGCGGTAGCCTGGAACCTAACCTGCCATATAAGTGGGGCCCTACTGTATATATATTATAGAAAACAGAAGGAAGGAAAGAATGAAGAAAGAATGAAGAAAGAAAGAAAAAGGTAGGTAGGTAGGAAGGAATGATGACAGATTTACCTAGGATAACTACCTAACACAACTGTCTGCTACTACTAAGAAGAAAACTGCTCAGAGAGGCGTTTTGTCTGTGCACATAAAAAACAAAAGCCCCCAAAAATGCAAACACACTCATTTTATGTGAGGAGTGTAAAACACCATTGTGTATGAAACCATGTTTTAAAGAGTTCCACAAGCTGCTGAACTTCTAGGAACATGTCCAGTGACTATACATTTGTATATATGTTATAGAACAATAGTAAAAAAAATTCTTTGTATTTGTGTAAACAAGTTTTGTAAACAATATATTGATAATTATGTTTGTGCACTTATTGTGTTGTATACAACAAGTGTATATATGTACTACATCGCACCTTACTTTGGTCTCACAGGCCACATAAGTTATGTGAAAAAATAAAATACTGACAAAAAAACAAGAAACCTTGGAATGCAAGTAAACCAAAGTTTACCGGGTGAGTGGCATTCGCGGCTGTTGCCATACACGGCTAATTTTCTGCCAATTTTACTCCTCTATATCTCCATAAATACTGATTGCAAAAATTTGTTTTGGGGCTTCAAATAATTAGCAAATTAATCTTAACATTTTCATAAGAAAAAAATAATTTTATTTTTTAATATTTTTCGACACGAGGAGACACTTCAGGATTTGGGGTTGTGACAGTCAAAGGGTTAAAAATTGGGACTATACATGTATTTGCTGTCTTCCGTACCTCAGGTAGTTGCCCCAGTTTCAGTAGATGTGTTGATTGTTGTTAGTGGCACACACAGCATCTCTACTCCCTTTCTAGGGCCCCAAGAAGAGATGTTGTCCAGTCCCACCGCCTTTGAGGTAGCAGATTCACATGACAGCTTTGTCACCTTGTCCTCGGTTGTGTGTATTTCATCCAGCAATTGTTGGTGTACCCTCCTGTTTTGACTTCCCAGAGTCTTTTCTGTCTCTACTGTAAATACTTCTTTAAATCTCGTATTGAGCTCCTCATACTTTTTGGTCATTTCTTGTGAACTCCCCACCTGTGTGTGTGTGTGCATTTGTGTGTTATTTGTGTTATGTGTGGGTTATTTGTGTATTGTGCATGTGTGTGTGTGTGTGTGTGTGTGTGTGTGTGTGTGTGTGTGTGTGTGTGTGTGTGTGTGTGTGTGTGTGTGTGTGTGTGTGTGTGTCTGTGTCTGTCTGTATGTCTCTCTCTGTAATGCAGGCATTGTTTTGTGAGTTTTACTAACATACGTACTTATGTTCGAGAATTCTGCTGCGCAGGCTGTGATGTTTCATCACTGTAGAGTGTCACCCTTGTCAAGACAGGCATGTAGAAGATCACATTCTGGTGATGGTATGACAGACTTATTTGTGAGACAACGAACAGCCTACATACACACTAGAATTTTCATACATAAGTGTGCGTGTTTCTTCCTCCATAGGCCATGTGTGTCGTAAGAGGTGACTAAAGTGCTGGGAGCAATAGGCTAGTAACCCCTTCTCCTGCATAAATTACTAAATGTAAAAACTTTTGTTTTTATTTTTAGGTCACCCTGCCTCAGTGGGATATGGCCAGTTTGTTGGAAAAAAAAAAGGGTGCATGTATAATTCATAACAAAAACAATGCATGTGTCATACATAGACAGAAATACTGACATCACATGGACTGTGTTCTTAAGTCAGCTCATTTCCAGCTTAGCCCTAGGGCATACTCAGGGATGGTGCCAGCATTTCTATACTGGGGGGTCTTGAAGGGGCTGAAGCCCCCAATTTCCCCCCTGGTGCCACCACTGGGTATACTACCACCCTTCCTCCCTTTCTGTTCCCCAGGATAAAGATAAAGATTTTATTTCTTTGCAAAGTTTACAATGTGTAATTACAATTTTGATTTGTTAAGTACTGTACAAAGAAAGCCACTATCATGCCGGGGCATTTCGGGCAGACTAAACCTGATGCTTACAGACTACTTATTACTAGACATATAAAGAGTAGTAAATTTTAATTATACATTGCTTTTCTTATTACTGCAACCATAACACTTAGTACCTATTACTGCTGGGGTGAACAGAGGCAACAGGTGTAAGGTAATGTGCCCAATAACTCCACCTGCCCCAGGATTAAACCTGAGTCCTTTATTTAAGAGCTGATGGCAAAACCACTGAGCTATGAGCCACTAATGACTGATCTTTGCATTTTTTAATCGATAATAAAAAGAAGTTTATTTATATTTAAGTTATTATATTCATGACAAAGAGCTCAACTTGCATAAGGCATACAGTGCCAAATGGCAGGAAGGTGTGTCCTGAGGAAGGTGTGTCCCGAGGGATGTGTGTCTCGAGGAAGGTTTGTCCCGAGGAAGGTGCGTCCCAAGGGATGTGTGTCTCGAGGAAGGTTTGTCCCGAGGAAGGTGTGTCCCGAGGGATGTGTGTCTCGAGGAAGGTTTGTCCCGAGGAAGGTGTGTCCCGAGGGATGTGTGTCTCGAGGAAGGTTTGTCTCGAGGAAGGTGTGTCCCGAGGGATGTGTGTCTTGAGGAAGGTTTGTCTCGAGGAAGGTGTGGTTTGTCTCGAGGAAGGTGTGTCCCGAGGGATATGTGTCTCGAGGAAGGTTTGTCTCGAGGAAGGTGTGTCCCAAGGAAGGTGCGTCTTAAAAGTAAAAGTTGAGATCAGTGCAGTAAGGCAATTTGGTCCAAAAAAAAAATTTTAGAATCTGCATAAATGGGATGGTTCAAGAACAGAGTGATCAGAATTAGGGCACCAGTGCATAAAAAATGAAAGCAAGTCTACTGGCCCTTTGATAAATGTAACACTCAGTTGAAAGGTGTTGAACAAGACATGACAATTCTCTAAGAGAGGAGCAGAATATTCTTTCAGGTGTACAAGAAGCATTTTCCACAACTGACAGCAACAGAAAGAAGTCAAATCAGCACAGGGGTCCCCAAACTTATTAAACTGAATACCAACATGCCCAGGGATTGGGAAAAGGTGATACTTTTGTATCTGCTGAATTAGTGCTTAGTTATGATTATAATGTATCTGCTGAAGAGATAACACACGCCACCACTGAATATGAAGAACACTGTGATGCAAGGAGTCCAAGTACAGAATTTCCTGTAATGTAGAGTCTATGAAAACAGAACAGGTGGGGTGAAGCACTGATGCTGATAGCAGCATGTATATATAATACTGTGAAGACACTGGCTGTGTCTGATAAACAGCTCTATATTACCATTATAACAAATGATAGCCATGTACTCTACACCCTTGATAGATTTGGGGCCCTTGGTGTACACAGCAGTACCATGAGAATGTCACTGAAAATGATCAAGAGAGAAGCACATGATGGTAGGCAAGATGTAGATCGTTGGATATGTAAGCGGGACGGGACATAGATACACCACCGGGATCACCCAAGGTAGGAGAGCTTGGTACCAAATTGTGTTAATTGAAAGTTGAAGGACACACACACAATGAACAACATCATAAAGGTGAAAAGCTAAAGGTTTTTGCATTCAGTCATAAAAAAAAAAGGGTGATGACTGAAGGCAACACAACCCAACTGATATCTGAGTTTCCTGTAGGTCAGAGGATCATGTAGATCATAAAGGTAAGCAAAGTAGTAGAGGTAATAGAAGTCACAGGCTCTCAGGTGGGAAAAAGCATAAGACTTCTAGACCAAAAATCCAATTCCTGATAATGGATGAAATCAATTTTAGAAAGATAAGCAACAGAAACAGATGATATGCAGATTCCATGAGACCAAGGAGACCAAGAAATTGACCAATTAGATGGGATTAGTGCAAATAGAGCATTGACCACAGAATGACAAATCTCAGTGAGAAGGTAATCACCTTCACATTGAGAAAGAGAAAAAAAACTGTATAGTGTGACCAAAACAGAGGTGTTGTTTATCACACATGGTAACAAAATCACTTGTTGAACACTGTCAGTGCACAAAACCATTGATCCAGTGTTGAAGCTTTGAAAGAAAGTTGGCATTACGTCCCATAAAGGTCAAGAAGAGTGCAAATGGGCATAATAACATCAACAGGAAAGAGTAAGGTTATGAGGATAACAAAAAGATTAGGTGATGAAAGATTGGATATCAGATTGGAGGGAGAGAGTATGGAGGAGGTGAATGTATTCAGATATTTGGGAGTGGACGTGTCAGCAGATGGGTCTATGAAAGATGAGGTGAATCATAGAATTGATGAGGGGAAAAGGGTGAGCGGTGCACTTAGGAGTCTGTGGAGACAAAGAACTTTGTCCTTGGAAGCAAAGAGGGGAATGTATGAGAGCATAGTTTTACCAACGCTCCTGTATGGGTGTGAAGCATGGGTGATGAATGTTGCAGCGAGGAGAAGGCTGGAGGCAGTGGAGATGTCATGTCTGAGGGCAATGTGTGGTGTGAATATAATGCAGAGAATTCGTAGTTTGGAAGTTAGGAGGAGGTGCAGGATTGCCAAAAATGTTGTCCAGAGGGCTGAGGAAGGGTTGTTGAGGTGGTTCGGACATGTAGAGAGAATGGAGCGAAACAGAATGACTTCAAGAGTGTATCAGTCTGTAGTGGAAGGAAGGCGGGGTAGGGGTCGGCCTAGGAAAGGTTGGAGGGAGGGGGTAAAGGAGGTTTTGTGTGCGAGGGGCTTGGACTTCCAGCAGGCGTGCGTGAGCGTGTTTGATAGGAGTGAATGGAGACAAATGGTTTTTAATACTTGACGTGCTGTTGGAGTGTGAGCAAAGTAACATTTATGAAGGGATTCAGGGAAACCAGCAGGCCGGACTTGAGTCCTGGAGATGGGAAGTACAGTGCCTGCACTCTGAAGGAGGGGTGTTAATGTTGCAGTTTAAAAACTGTAGTGTAAAGCACCCTTCTGGCAAGACAGTGATGGAGTGAATGATGGTGAAAGTTTTTTTTTTTCGGGCCACCCTGCCTTGGTGGGAATCGGCCAGTGTGTTAATAAAAAAAAAATAAACAGCATCAACTTTTGCAAGGGAAAAAGAGCTGCGACATGGGGAAGATACAGCTTGAGAAGGTGCAGGATATACGTATCTGAATGTGAGACTACAAAAATAACGAGTGTTCTGCACTGTCATAGAAGACTGTGGAGGACCTGGGACAATCACAGGAAAGTATGGAGATAGAAAGAGATATAAGAATGGGGATGTGAGTGGAGGGCAGAGAAACTGAATAGACGAGGAAGCAGAGGACACAGGAGGAGAGGAAAGAGGGTGAAATGTGCATATAGGTTGTGCAGGAAATTAAAAAGGCTGTTGAGGGGATGGAGGAGATTTATTATTATATTCATGGAAAACACTAAAAGAGAGAAGAGTGTTGGTCTTGGAGACAAGGTGTGAGAATTGGAGGGTGAGGTGCAACAGGCAACATGAGCAACTGCTTCCCTGGGGATATCATGGTATTCATCAATGCCCTCCTTTATCTTTTTCACCATCTCTTCAATAGGCATAGTCATTTAAAAAGTGTGAAAGTGACTTTCTTGCCTTCATTGATAAACTTTATTTCCACAGACCCCCCTCAACTTTTTCCATCTTGTGTATTCTATGGTTCACCTCACCTTTCACAGACCCATCTACTGATATGTCCATTCCCGAATATCCAGGTACATTTACTTCTTCAATACTTCTTTTCTCCTGTCTGATATCCACTTTTTCATTGCCTAGACTTTGTTACTCTCATCACTTTGCTCTTTCCTATGGCCACTTTTAACCCTTTGACTGTTTTGGTCGTATATATACGTCTTACGAGCCACTGTGTTTGATGTATATATACTCATAAATTCTAGCGGCTTCAAATCAAGCAGGAGAAAGCTGGTAGACCCACATGTGAGAGAATGGGTCTGTGTGGTTAGTGTGCACCATATAAAAAAAATCCTGCAGCACGCAGTGCATAATGAGAAAAAAAAACTCTGACCGTTTTTTTTATGCTGACTTTGTGGTCTATTTTCGTATAGTATTTATGGTTGTATTCTCGTTTTCTTGGTCTCATTTGATAGACTGGAAAACATATTATAGAATTAGAGGCGATTTTGATTGGTTTTACTATGAAAAAACCTTGAAATGAAGCTCAAAATAGGAGAAATGTTTGATTTTTGCCGATGTTCAAAAGTAAACAAATGATGTCATTTTCCAATAAATGTCCAAGTAGCCATTCTAATATGCAGTCATGAATGGGTTGACATTATTTACACAATTATTACGATATTGCAGTAGTCTGCATAACAGTAAATCTTTTATTTTTTGTGTGAATAAAAATTCAAAATAGAAAGCAAGAGTAGTATCAGAGGGGCCTGGAGACATGACTGATGAACAAAGAAAATGTTATTTTAGAGCCAGGAATGTCTGCATTGTTCATTCTGGACCTTATTTTGAAATTGTCATATTGCCAAATTGCAAATTTCTGACCACGTTATTGGGTAGTTGAAGTCGGTAAATGGGCAGTTTCTTGTACTCAACCGATAGAAAAAATGGAGTTCTAAAGAAATAGCTATGAGTTTGGTCAACTGGAACAATGGAATTAGCCAAAAATAGGGCTCAAAGTGGGCGAAATAGCTGATTCGTAAATATCGCCGAGGTCGCTAACTTCATGAGAGCGTAATTCCATCAGTTTTCCATCAAATTTCGTTCTTTTGGTGTCATTACAATCGGGAAAAGATTCTCTACCATTTCATAAGAAAAAATTATTTTTTTATGAAATGATGGAGAATCTTTTCCCAATTTTTTTTTTTTTTTTGGGGGGGGGGGGGAATTTTGTGACACCAGGAGACACCTCAGGATTTGGGGTTGCAACAGTCAAGGGGTTAATTACCTTCATTTATGTATGTTCCCAAATTTCTCTACCAACTTTTGCAACTTCTCTTCAGAGTCTCCAAAGAGAACAATATCATTGGCAAAGAGCAACTGTGACAACTTCCACTTTATATCAGATTCATTATCTTTTAATCTTGCATCTCTGCCCATTACCCTAGGATTCACTTCTTTTGTAACCCATATATTAATACATGTTAAACAAATGTCATCTTCTAATGTGACTGTGAGGTAGTTTTGTTTAGTCTTGGCATTTACTAATATGTCATTCTAAAATTGCTTCTCAGACTCTCTCTCCTCACCCTTGCATATTTGTTTCTGGTTCTTCTGCTCACTTCTCTGTTTTCAACTATCCTTCATTTTCTATAGATTTTCCAAGCTCTTATGTTCTTCATTTATTCTTCTCTGCAAATCTTTGGTTGAACCAAGGGCTCTGTTTCTAAGATTTCTCACCCATTTGGGTATAAATTTCTCCTCTGCCAACCAGGACTTCCCAATTAGTACTCTATCATCTTATTTTGGTGACTTTCTTTCAGGCTGCCTTTCCCAGTGTGCTGCATTTAGGAATTTTTTTCCTCCCTTCTAAGTTCCCTCTTCTGAAGGCTGGTGTCACACTATATCTGCCTCTCTACTTTTAATACTTAGTTCCACAAGAAATGTGAAGGTCAGTACTGCATGATCACTATTGCACAGGCGGCTCTTATGTTGTATTTCATGTGTCAGATGTACTTGTGGTAAACATAAGATTCAGTAATGCTGGGTCATCTCCTCCTCTCTTGTCATGTCCTGCACATGCTCTCCATATTTCTGGTCCTTCATGTGAGTCACAGTTCTCCCAGTGTTTTTCTGTGGTTGAAATCATCCATGATTAATAATTTCACTTTAGCCCTATGGTCTTTCCTTACTGTTTCTGCTATGGTGTCAACCATTGCTTTGTTGTTTTCTTTGGGTTCTTGTCTTGGTCTCCTATTGCTTAGTGGTGGGTTGTCAATCACTGGTTCCTCAGCCTTGACTGTACCTCACTACATACATAATTGGCTCATTTTTATTTGCCCTTCTTATCTCTTTAAATATCCACTAATTTCTGTTCCTTCTGTCATGTAATTCACATATACAGTGGAACCTCAATATTAGTATGTCCCTATATTTGTACAACTCGATATTCGCCCAACTTTTTTTGAGAAAAATTTGACTCGGTATTCAAGTGTTGCCCTGATATTCAACCAAAATAAAAGGGTCCATCTGGACAAAGTCCAATGCAAACAAGGCATCACGCACTCAGTCTTTCATCAGCCTTTCATTTGTTAACCCTTAAACTGTCCAAACATAGATGTACATTTGCTTGTGTAGTGCTCCGAACATAAATCAATGATTTATTTTTCATTCCTTCAAAATTGGGACAATAGGCCTGAGTAACCTAGACATGAGAGAATGGGTCTTAACACTTGGTGTCCACAGTATTAAAAAACTGGGCCCACCTAGTACCTTGTGGGAGCACCAGTTCAACTGAGCGCCAGCTAGAGCAAATAGCGTAGCAAACACCAGGGATTCAACGATGTCATGCCGCATTAACACTCCCCTTTTAAGAGGAAAGTAAAAATAGGTTAGATAAATACATGAGTGGGTGTGAGTTGGACCTGACTAGCTTGTACTACTAGGTCTGATGCCGTGCTCCTTCCTTTAGTGGATGTGACCTGACTAGGTGGGTCACTGGTCTAAGCCAGGGGGTGACATGGACCTGCCTTGCATGGGCCAGTAGGCCTACTGCAGTGTTCTTTCTTTCTTAAGTTCTTATGTATTCAGCTGGCTGGCCAGCTGGTTGGCTGGCTTTGGCTGTCTCTGGCTGTCTCTCTGTCTATATCTCTGTCTATACAGTGGACCCTGGGTTATCGGCCAACTCACTTATCGGCCGGTTTTTCAGCTCCCGGTTATCGGTCGTTATTTCACTTATCGGCCATATAGTACGCATCAACCAGCCGCGAGCATATCAGTCTGGCTTTGCCTCTGGGCGAGTGAGGAAGCTTCTGATCATTCATCCAAACATTTCACTATAATTCATTGATTTTCATGGTTATCGATTAAGTACAACTGGGAAATAAGTAACCATGGCCCCAAAGAAGGTTCCTAGAAAAGTTCCTTTGGTAAAGAAAGTGAGAAACACAATGGAGTTTAAGAAAGAAGTTGTTGAAAAGTATGAGAGAGGTGTTTGAGTGCTAGAACTTTCCAGGATGTATGGGAAAAACAAATCAACAATCACTTCTATCCTGGCAAAGAAAAAATCAAGGAAGCTGATGTGGCGAAAGGAGTAAATGTGCTAACCAAACAAAGGTCAATGATAATGGAAGACATGGAGAGGTTGTTGGTTTTGTGGATCACCGAAAAACAATTAGCGGGAGATAGTGCTGCGGAGTCGATGATTTGTGAGAAGGCAAGGCAGTTGCATGCGGATCTTGTAAAGAAAATGCCTGGAACAAGTGCTGCTGTTAGTGAATTTAGGGTCAGGGAAGGTTGGTTTGAGAGGTTTAAGAAGCGTAGTGGCATACACAGTGTGGTAAGGCATGGGGAGGCTGCAAGTTTTGACAAATGTGCAGCTGAAAAATTTGTGCAGGAATTCAAGGGGTATATAGAAGCTGAAGAATTCCTCCCCCAAGAAGTGTTCAATTGTGATGAAACAGGCCTCTTTTGGAAGAAAATGCCAAAGAGGACCTACATTATGCAGGAGGAAAGAGCACTGCCAGGACACAAGCCTATGAAAGACAGGCTGACTCTTTTGTTCTGTGGTAATGCTAGTGGGGATTTCAAAGCAAAACCTTTACTGGTCTATCACTCTGAAAATCCCAGAGTGTTCAAGAAAAACAGTGCCATCAACAATAGATTGTGTGTGATGTGGAAAGCTAATAATAAGGCATGGGTCACAAGGCACATTTTCAAAGAGTGGGTCAATGATGTGTTTGGCCCCAGTGTGAAAAAATACCTCCTGGAGCGTAAATTGCCACTCAAGTGCCTCCTGGTACTGGGCAATGCTCCTGCTCATCCTCCAGACTTGGAAGACCAATTGTTTAGGGACTTCAGTTTTATAACAGTGAAGTTCTTGCCTCCTATCACCACTCCTCTCATCCAGCCCGTGGACCAGCAAGTCATTTCTGACTTCAAAAAAAAATGCACAAAAGCAGTGTTTCAATGGTACTTTGAAGTGACATCGGACACTCATTTGACCCTAAGAGAGTTCTGGAAGAATCACTTCAGTATCCTCCACTGCATAAGCCTTATAGGTAAGGCTTGGCAGGAAGTGACTTCCAGGACTTTGAACTCTGCTTGGAGAAAATTGTGGCCAGACTGTGTCCAAGAAAGGGATTTTGAAGGGTTTGGGGCTGACCCTCAGGACCCTACGCCTATTGTGGTACTGGGGAAGTCCATGTGGTTGGATGTGAGTGGCGAGGATGTGGAAGAGTTGGTGGGGGACCGTAGGGAAGAGCTAACCACTGAAGAACTGCAAGACCTTCAACTGGAACAGCAACAGACTGCAGCTGAGGAAATTAAGAAGAATATAAGAAAGAAGAAACACTGCAGCAGGCCTACTGACCCATGCAAAGCAGGTCCATGTCACCCTTTGGCTTCACCCAATGATCCACCTAGTCAGGTCACTTCCACTTAAGGAAGGAGCACAGCATCAGACCTAGTAGCACAAGCTAGTCAGTTCCAACTCACACCCACTCATGTATTTATCTAACCTATTTTTAAAACTACACAACGTTTTAGCCTCTATAACTGTACTCAGGAGTTTGTTCCACTCATCCACAACTCTATTACCAAACCAGTGCTTTCCTATATCCTTCCTGAATCTGAATTTTTCCAATATGAAACCATTGCTGTGAGTTCTCTCTTGGCTGGAAATTTTCAGCATGCCATTTACATTCCCTTTATTTATTCTTGTTTTCCATTTATACACTTCAATCATATCCCCCCTAATTCTACACTTCAGAGGAGGAAGAGAGAGGGGAGAAGGTGCCTTCTTCAGTGATTAAGGACATGTGTGCAAAGTGGAATGAATTGCAAAGTTTTATTGAAAAGTATCACCCTGACCAAGCTGAAACAAGCCATATCTGCAACATGTTCAGTGACAAAACCTTGTCTCACTTCAGGGAACTCTTAGAGATGCCAGAAACAGAGCACTCTGGACAGTTATTTTGCAAGACAGGTCCAGTGACTTTCAAGCTGGTCCTAGTGGCATTAAAAGACAAAGAAGGGAAGTAACCCCAGAGAGGGACTTGTTACCTGAAGTCCTTATGGAGGGGGATTCCCCTTCCAAACAATAACCCTCAACTCCCTCTCTCTTCCTCCCTATCTTCCATAAGCCAACAAGATATTTCAATAAAGGTATGTAATAGTGATTTGATTGTTCATGTATTTACAGTGGTACCTCGAGTTTCGAACAACTATGTAAGTGTATTTTTGTAAGTGCTTTTGTAAGTGTATTTTTTGGGGGTCTG